>NC_082343.1:72018401-72318401 GCF_027477595.1 Haemorhous mexicanus
TACAAACCAAGGATGGCAATGTTTGCAGTATTGACCTTTCTCAGAAAATACATATAAACTAATGCATTATCTGCAGGACTGTGGTTTTAAAGGAAATCTGATTATTCTTCACAATTTCTTCTTAAAATTCTTGAACAGGGAAGCACATCAGTATTAAAAAGATATGAATTCCTGTCTAATGCACTTCTTATTTTTTTCCAATTGTCTTGAACCACATCAGGATATTTCTCATCAACAACATTCATTCTATGAGAAACAGGCAAATGCTGGAGAACTGGAGTTAAGAACATACCAATTATTTTTCTTAGTCATTTAGAAAGCATATAAACTGTTCAGTAGCAAATTTAGTAACAAAATGAAACACAAAAGAGAAAAACCCAAACTCTAGCTATCAATTATATATAATTCCAAAAGTTTATTTATTGTCAATTACATGTAGCACTGATAAAATAAAATTATTGGAAGAAATTGGATAAATAAGGAAGTATTCAAAACTATTTTCAAAAGGTGATGCTTAAACAAATACTCCCCAAATCTGCAGGCCTCATTGAGATGTCTCAGTACCCAGTAATGTCCTGCTCTATCTAAACATCATCATAGTGATAATACAGAAAAAAGTCTCTCCAAGCTTTCTCCTTCTCATCCCAGATCTCCTCAAATCCAAGCAGCTCAACACTACCCGCACTGCACACAAGGAGCTCATTAATAACCTAAATAATTTTTATCACTGCAACATTTCCTTTCCAGTAAAATCAATCTGCTAAAAGAAATTGAAAGTCACATATACACAGCCTAGCTCATTATTTATAAACCTATAGACTTCTCACATTGAATTTGATCTTCCTCTTTACTTTTTAAAACACTTCATAATTACACTTCACTGTTCAAAGGATGCTCATCTTACCTGGAGAAAACTATTTTCAGAGAGTGTAGGTGACATGCTATAACTGCTAGGTGCAAGTCTTCCTGCATCACTACATTCACTGGATTTTTCTTTCCTGTCAGGAACTTTTCCTTGCCACTGAAATCCTTGCAGCCCTCTGAACTGCATTGTTGTGCTACTGCTTGATGTAACTGAATTGCTTCTGCTTATCTATATAATAGAGAGATTGTTACTTTTGCATTTCTGAATCTTCTTCTTGTCTTAGCTAGAAGCCATTGCATTCCTACTGCATGAAGAATCCTAGCCTGAGAGTAATCTCAAAGGTTTATCTTCTTCCTAAGTGCTTACAAATGTTATTTCCAAGCCAATTAGGAAAAGGGAATTTCAGTCCCAATAGTGAATCTTGCTGATCAGCTAATTCTGATTATAAGTAGATAGCTGAGAGTGAAAGTCTAGAGGCAAATTACTTTCGATGTTAATAGCTTTTTATTTGGGTGGGAAAAAAGCCATTGCTGACACACTGTTTTTCATGAACAGCTGCTGTGCTAGATGTATGCATGACAGATCCTAGTTTTGGTTCTCTCCTGATAAAGGGGATAAAACTGTGCAATAACACTGCCGTGCATACAAAATCTCTTCCATCTCAAGATGTGCAAATATTTACTCTGGACTGGCTGAGTAATTCTGTCTGCAAAAAAACTGGAACAAAATCAGAAATAACCAGCTAATCACACATTCAAAAACAATAGCATCTTGACACAACAGAAAGCTTCAAAAGCATATATATCATCATTAGCATTGGAGAGTAACACCGAAACAACAGCTAATCAGCCATCAATGACCACTGTGCTATTAGACTTACTCATGAAGTGTACTTCCCTTAAGTTGACCCGGTGGAAGTATTTCAGGTATTAAAAAACCAAACCAGTTCATACCAGGAAAATGGCAGAATTCAGATCACCGAACCTAGAAATTTGAAATCCACTTAAAAACTGAAAATTAAACTAACCTGCAACATGGGTGTACTAGAACAGCACAAAAACTTCAGGGAATTAAGAGAACCTTGGCCCAGCCTGTTTGGTCTGGCATAGATTCCCATCTTTTTGAGAAACAGAAGAAGAGAAAATTTTCATTTTGTGCAATGGAACTGCAAATACTGGCATTTTCATGCCTGTTTTAGGAAGGAGTTTCATATTGGTTTTACTTTCAAATGTGCACAGTGCAACCTGCTGGGCCAGTGAAAGCTCCTGGATCCTCGCAGCCAGCGGAAGCCCGACCTGGAGCAGCAGCAGTACTGTCGTGTGCTCCCATCTCCGGCCTATTTCCAGCTCTCTAACTCCCTCTGCATGACAGCAGCCTGAATAACAAGGACATTTGCTTCCGGCACATGCAAAAGGAGTGTACATCGAATTAAAAAAAATAATTTAAAAAAAATTCTAAATTGGTAAATACAGAAAGAATTATTAGGCATTGAATTTAACTGGGAGTTGTCACATAAATAAATGCTGCATAACCACAGTTTTGCTGCAAGTCCACAGTACTACTCAGATGAAAGAAGGGTTATGCTGTGTTACTACAGTGAAAACAGCATTATGACCCCTCCTATTCTGCCTTTATAGGCCCAGATTTCAAAAATCATATTACTTTCTCTGGTTTTCATTTTCAGTTACTTCTTGGCAAATCTAAGAGGTTTTTTTTTAAAAAAAACACTGTGCATTTTATCTACCTGCCTGTAAGCCTTTCTTCAGTGTTACCTCCCTTTATTTTCTGAAACAAGATGCATCCTTTGGAATTCCAACAGAACAATAAGAGAAAAAAATGTTCAACAGGATGCTACACAGAATTTGGTATAATGCAAACATTTGTCAGGCTCAACACAGCTCAGATGGTGAATTTATGAGTAATCAAGTTTTATGATATGAAAATACTGTATTAAAACAGCAGAATTTATTTAATTAGAAGACTTTTTGGCAAATTCTTGTCTTCCGCCTCTTTTTTTTTTTTTTTTTTTGTCCATCTGGATACTTGTCAATCCTATAAATACATATTAGAGGGGGCAGCTATGCAGTGGAGTTCCTTGATAAGCATCCTTCACAATCCTGTCACCTTCCTAGTATGCCTGTATGACAGAAGGGGGAGCTGAGAAAACTTTTGGAGGAGAACTGGTTTTTTATTCTCATGTATCAACACTGGTCACTAGGAAATGACTGTTCAGCCAGAGGGTGGTCTGTCATTGGACCAAGCTCCCAGGGAAATGATCATGGCACCAAACCTACCTGAGTTCAAGGAGCATCTGGATGACACTCTTGGCCATTTGGTTTAGCTTAAGGTAGTCCTGCAAGGAGCAGGGAATTAGAATTTTTGGTTCTTATGGTTCACTTCCATCCTCAGATATTCTAAGGTTCTATGATAAATATACTTACAGGAAGCACACAATACATAATTTTTATCTGTTTGAGAAAAATGACTGCATGAAAATTAAAACCACAGGTGAAAAACTGGACCATTAAAAAAGGCCCCCTAGATCTCATCCAAAAGCAAAACATGGCAAACTGCTGGAACACTTCAGAGCCCTAAAGAGGTAGGACCAGAATGGGTTTTACAATCCATCTACTACTTTCACTGCTCTTGGGCAGGAAAAAGTAAATCTGCCCCCTAAAGGTATTTGTTTATCCTGTTTTTAAAAACGGATGGCCATTAGAGATGGTCAACAACCTCCTAGCCTAGATGTCAGTGTTTAGCTTACACTATCTTTGGAAAGCTTGATTTTTAGCCCACTATTATATGTCCTATGCATAAATGCAAACAGAATTTTATTCCCTTCACCTTTACAGTGATGTCCCATGTTTCTTAAGATTTATAACATAGAGAAAATATAGTGGAGGTGTAAATCCAGTTCCTTTCTTTTTTGTCTCAAATGTCTTAGTCAAGTGTTCTTCACCTCTGTTTTTCCTCCACATATTCTCCAAGTAGTCTACAGCTTCCTTGAAGTGTAATGCCAAACCTGGACACATCATCTTAGCTTTCATCTCATCATTGCCAAGGAAAGTCTCCTATGTAACCACTCAGTTTATACATTGCAGCATTATGTTTGAAGCTGCTTCCTCTTGACTCTAAGAAGGACACACTTGACCTGCCTGGGAGATCTAAAGTTTTGCTTACAATATGCAACATGAAATGAATTCAGTTTATGTTTTGACATTCCATTGAATTTCAACCACAATTCTGTGGTAAACACACAATGAAAAAGCTGGTATTCCTGGCTCCCATGCATGTATTCAAAATGGAACAGCTGACACAATCGTGACCCCAAAAGAAAAGCACTGGTGCAGCTAAAGTCAGGGCTGGGAAGCCCAAACTAAAGCAAGAAACACCAGCTAAATTAAAAATTGCTAAGGAAAATAAAGAGCAGTCAGTTCTTCAGCTGTATAAATAAGAAGGAATCGAGAGAAAATAAATTATGCCACTATGTGAAGTTCAGATAAAAATAACACTAATAGATAATGGCTGTAAAACTAATGATCAGGCATTTGGGATAAGATTAATCTGACCTGTTTCAGCTGTTCCCTCAGAGTAACACTTTCAGAAATGCTTTCTTCTCGCTTCTCCTCTCATCTAAGACAGACTGTGGCACTCACATGGGAGCCCATGGAGACTTTCAGGTAAGCACCAGAGCCACAACCCAAGCAACTTGCAGAAGCTTCAACAGGCCCCAGCAGGGGACACAGCAGAGGCACTTCAGTACAGGCAAGGAGAGGGAAACAGAACGTGCTTCATCAAAAATGTGAGTGCTTGTTTTATTATCATCATTTCCTTGGCTTTTTTTCCTGCTATAAAATCATAATGTGTTTGTACAATATTCTTATTCTGGGAATGTATTTCAGTCCACATAAACATCTGCACTTAGTTACGTTAGCCAGTATCCAAATTCCAGCAAGATCCTGCCCTGAGTATTTAGCTCTGAGTGTTTTTGCCAGCTTCTATTCCCAGAACACACTGGATTTATAGCTATGTCCAGTCTCCAGCTTTGCTAGTTAGAAGATTGTAACAGACATGCTCAAACTGAACATCTTTTGTACTAGGACAAAGTCTTTCCAGCAGGCTCAAGTAAATAGTCATTAAATTGTGCTAGCACACATTAGCAATAGGAAAGTGAACTATTGGTGGATGCAATTTGTTTTAATCACACTGTTTGACCTAAATCTTTTGTTTGCTTTCCTTGATATCTAACCATGAAACACAACCCTCGATTCAAATGCCAATAAAACCTGTTGTCACAATTTTGCATAACTCAGTGCAAAAGAACCCAGACCTCAAGTAAATAACTCCCAAGTCCTTTTTTTTTTTTTGGATCACTGTGTGTTTTTGTCTGCTGCCTTGCAGAGCTAGATCCAAGCTATTAATAAAAAAGAGATATATACAGTTTCATCTGAGAAGACAAACAAAAACATACAGGATATAAATCAAAACAAGGATTTGCAAAAGAATAGAGTAAGCACTTACTAAGCCAAAAACATATTGTTCTTGTGAAGAAGCCTGCTCTGACCACTGTGCTTTCTCCAATGTATGTTTATGGAGTTCTAGGCCAGAACATTTTTGGAGCATAAAGACATGAAGCATTCGATCCCAGCAAAATTCACTGTGATCTGCCTAACTCATGGAGCTGAACTTCACCACAGTTGTGCACAAGCTTTCCTTCCCAATGCAGTTTCTAGACAATTATTCTCTGACAGATATTTCTTTGAAGACTTATTTTACATGACTGACAACTGCCTCGAACTGTGAATATGCTAATAGATAAATATAACCTGACCTCCTACCCTACCCCTCCCTCCCAAGATACAATCTGAAAACAAATTTTATGACTTTCTTCAAGCAAGAAAACTGGTTTGGGATACACTTTCTTTGTATCTGGTTTGGAACTCTCAGTCAATGCTGAAATGCATCTACTTTTCTCTGGTGTGTGAAAACACACACATTACAGAAATAAAAGCTTCAGAAAGAAATAGCAGAAAAGAATTATTAAAATGCATTTAAATCTTTTGAGTTGAAATACAAGTGATGTAACCAGTCAGCCAATGTAAGCTCATGTATTATCCATTTCCTTTTTTCCCCTCTCAAATCCCAGCTCCCGGGTCTGAGCAAGACAGCTTTTTCAGCTCCTGGTCCCTCTCTGAAGCAGGCAGAGATGAGAAATGCCCAGCTGCCAGCAGGACCAGGTTCAACTGTTTCCCTTTCCCTCCAGCCACTCACCTCACAGAAGGGCAAACACAAATTTTTTTCTGGGACTGGACAGCCCCTGCCAGCACACACATTTTGAAGACTAACTATTCAATGCTGCCATCCTTGAAAGACTGCCCCATCCAGTACTTGGTTGACAGACCCAAAGTTGCAGCCCTCCACCACAGCTTCTGCTCAAGAGGGGAACCAGAGCCCTGCTTCTCCAGTTCCAAAATAACACCTTCTCCCCAGGATTCTGTAGTCAACAAAAATACCAGGTCAAGGTACAGAGAGAGACAGACAGATTTATGTACCCTATCCCTACCAGTATCAGTGATTCCAGTACTCAGAAATGCATAAAACTATCTCAGAAAATCTATCTGCACCATGAAAAAAAATACCATGCTTTGAATTCTGTCTAAGCAGCTTTAAGTATACAGAAGCACTAGCACAAGTCATTCTGGAAAAGCAAGTTCTAAATATCTCCTTGGCAGCTGGGGAAATAGGACACCAAAGATCACATACTATTTTAAGTGTAAAAAAGTATAAAATTTTATTTGACAAGTTAACAAATAATAACATTTCTTTAGCCCATGAAAACACTTTATTACAAGGAAGTGTAGTTGAGTTACAGCTACACTACATGAAAGTTAATTCTAAGGTGAAGAAACTGACCTACTGCAGAGCAGGCAGTGTAGAATGTACAAGTCTACTGTATCCAGCTTATTTTTAAGAGGTATTTTGCACAACGAAAAATTTACTAGATGTCAGACAACTTCAAAAACTTCTAACATAGCAAACTTCAGAACTATTCTTCTCAGATGACATAATCTTTTTTCAGAGATAGCTGAAGTTTCCTCACAGCTTTTAGCAGCTGAAGAGAACTTCTGCTCTTCTGCCCAGGACAAGGTTTAGACATACTTTCCTTTACAGTGACTGCAATCTCCTTTGCTTCCTTTTGTTCACCACACTTTAGTTTGACATGAGTTGCCCCTTGCCTCAATTTCTGAGTTTTTCTCTTTAATTTCTGCACCTAGGGAAAAAAAATACTAATTAGAATGTTGCATACTCCAAAGACCCACAGCTGTAGAGGTGACTGGACTTCTACTGAACTCCAAACAAGAGATGACCAAGAGACATCCAAAAAAAAAAGAGAAAAGTTTAAACTTAGTAACCCTGCACAGTAAAGAAACCACTACAGAAAACTGACCTCATCCACACCCAATTGGTTGTTGAATCCTATCACTCCCTAACATAAAAATGCTTGCTTGAGACAGCTGTAATATCATCTCTTAATCATCTGTATTTACAACAGTTGCTTTTCATTTCAGATTGTACTACCCTAATAAAAAAACCAAACAACCAATAAATCTCTAAAATGTATACTGTTAATTATCAGTTACTGGATCTAAGAAGCTTATTTTGAAGCCTCCTTAACAAAAGTGGACAACAGAATAAACAGGGTTCGTTACTAAAGAATGTTTTTTAAAATGTTAAATAATGAGTCTTGACTTGCACTTGGCATGAAAAGGTCACTTCCCAAAGACAAAATTAGGCTGGAAGCATACCAAATGCCAATTTAGGCTTTAAGTCCATTTCTAAAAATAATTAACTTTATTGCATTCTAGAACATATAATTAACTGTGAAACACAGAGATTAGCATGGCACTTTTAGTATGGCAGGTTCTGGAAAAAGAAATATGCATTAGAAATATTAAGATTGGTCTGTACAAAATACAAATGGAAATGTCTGTGTGCAAAAGCACTAGGAAAAAAAAATACAGGCCAAGGAATTAGAGGAATGGCCTGTATTGATAACCAGGGCATGATGGACAGTTTAACCATACAGACATCTACTCATACAGACCCTACTATTTACAGCAGCACCCTAAGGGGTGTGCTCTGACCAAGCTGTACCAGAGCACAGAGGACTTGCCAGAAGATCTGCACACTGGTAAGAGGCAAAGACGACAAGGTTGCACCACATTGTATGTGCTACTCTTCATCATCCCAAAACAAAGGCAAACTGGGACCATAAAGATATGCAAAAGAAAGAAACCAAGGTGCAGTTGTTGCCCAGTGTCTTAGGTTCCTGAGGATGAAGACAGCAGGATTTTGGGGCAAGGAGAAACACCATAATTGTTGGGTCTTCAAGAATATAAGAGTTTTATCAAAAAAAAAGCAGCTGACATTGCCAAGAGAGGCAGTGAGTACTCAGCAGGACAGTGCCCATTGTCCATACTGCTAACATGCAAGTCTGACACATCTGCTATGATATAAAGCACCTCTATGCTTACAATTTTATGGACAACAAAAAGTTTAAGTGAGTAAAATCCATCAAAAATGAATATGAATAAAACTGGTCAGATTTAAATTAACTATATCCTCCTCTTTTCATAAGGTCTCATGTTGAGTTTTTTGTTCCTGTATAAGCAAAGTTCTCAGGCGAGTATTTATATTGAAACATAAGCTGAAAAACCCACAAACAATCAAATCAGACAGAACTATGGATTGAATGTTTAATCATATGCCCAAACCAAATTGCTACAAGAGTTAGGCTGTTCAACTACAGAAGAGCGATTTTATATGGGCATGTATGAAAAGTTGCTATGTTTGGCTCTAAACTAAATACTGACAGAATGAGGGCAGTTTAAAGGTTAAACAAAACTGAAAGGTTTGCCCAGCTTTGATTTTGGAGAAGCTCTGGTCAACAGACTACTTAACAAAAAGCTTCAACGTTTCAGTAATATAAAAAACATTAAATCCAGTCTGTACAGGAATTACAGCTTCTATTTTCTCATTCCCCTGAGGGACAGGATATAAAGAAATGAAATTTCAACAGTTTGTCTTAACACAGTGAGCAAAAGTGACAGACAGTGCAACCCAGCTCTGTACTGCAGAACTGCCAGAGGGCAGGAAGACTTCCCACCAGCATACATTCCTAACTGCCAGTTGTAAGCACTTTTTCTTGATCCAGCGAAGAAATTGGAGGTACAAAAATATGACCCAGCAGTCTAATTATAATCACCTTCACTGGAACATCTTGGCTTAAAACATTCCAGTGACATTCTAGCTGATGACAACAGGAGGCAGAATTGTGGCAGCCTTTCAACAAATGTTAGTAGCTGGAGAGTTAATATTTCATTCTTACAGTAGCCTGATGCTTTTTCAGCTTGGATATTTGTTTTCCTTTCATCTCCATTTGTTTTATGAGGCAATCCAGCTCCTGTTCCAGGTCTTCACGAGCTTGGGAGTCTTGAGTCTCCTGTATCTGCTTCAGAAGTTCTTGATGCTCACTATTAAAGACAAAAATGGCAATCTAATGATACAGTCTCTAGGATTTCTTCCTACAGGAGTTCCTAGCCATTTTGTGCAGAGTACAGAAATTTAGCATTATTTCCACTCTCACACAATACACATTAATCTGGAATATATTAACATGAGGAAGGGAAAAGGTTTCCCATGAGTCTGATTTTCTCATTTCAAATTTTTTGCTGATGTCCATCTTACTTCTCCTTCTTCCCACAGGCATAACAACTACACGTGTAATATTGTGCAAAATGAGATTTTCAAAAGTGAACAGCAGCTATGCAGTACAACATTTTCACTTCCTGCCAATTTAGATCAGACTTTGAAGGCTTAGCATAATACATGAAAGTATTTTTTAAACTAGTACTCTGAAGTTACAAATTTTCTGACAAATTATTAAAATTAAAATATTATACTCAGAAAGATTTACAGCAAAGTGGGCTGCTTAATTAAAAAAAAAAACAGATTAAGTAAAAGAAATTGTGTAAATCTTGGTACCCAGATACCTGAACAGGTTGAAGCCAGAGACCCCCTCTTAAATCAATAATCCCTTTACAAAGGTCAGAGCTTCTATTCTGACATCTGAGTAACTGCTTTTCCTTGACAGTTTAATTGAAGCAACTGGTTGTTGCTATTAAAGAAAAAAGCCTGTCCTTGAACTGCCATGAGTAAGCTAGACATTGCTTTTTGAACATTAGATTGCTTGCCAGTTTAAGTTTTACCACATCAAGGATTTCAAATCAGTGTCAACATCCTAACTGGTTTAATCAGCACATCCTCCCCTGTTCAAACCACAGCTCATTGTGTTGACATGTCTGCTATGACCAGCTACAGAGCTTTGGCCCACAGTCCCACAAGCCTGCATTAATGGGAAGATGCCTAAGAACACAACAGGCTGTAATCCACACTTACTTGCATGGCTAGAAAGATACATACACTCCCATCTGAAGTGTTAGCTTCTTCCACACCCTGCCCATTTTCTGGCAGGAGACTGACCCTCTTTCACAACAACCTTACAGGACCAGCAAGTTCTCCTGCTATCAACAAGCAAAGGGTACAAGCTCCAGACTGACTCAGCACAAGGACCCAGCAGGTACACGGGGAAGGAAAGAACACGGAGTGAGTACAAAGGAACAGGAGAGATGTTGGGACAGGACTGTTCACGCCAGAGCTATACTAACCCATTCCACCATCCAGACTGACTGCATCCTGCAGGCCTACTCAATATCAGCACCTCCTTTGTAGCCTTATCCAGGAGAAAAGTTTTAGTTTACTCTGTATATCTCAGAATATGTTTAAAATGTCTAAAAAGCACAGGTCTGAAAGGCTTTCATTTGCTGCTCTTTTAAATACAGGATGTGGAAGCAAAAAAACAAGACCAGTGAAACACCAAGATAGAAAGAATTTTTTGAATGAGAAAAATCCTACTAGTCAAGCCTGCTCAGGTCATTCTGTCAACAAGCAGTCCTATAGCTAAAACAGGCTAGGCTCACTTACAGCACCCCGTCGCTTCTCAGGGCTACTGCTGAAGTCACGTTTACTCACAACACCACTGATGGGTACTCACGAGCTCATTTGGCCCAGCTCATCTTGAAAGGCCAACAGAAGGTCTGAAAAGCTCCTGGTGACAGTGGGTGATGGGGAACAAGAGGATACAGATTTTGAACGTGCACTGTGTCCTGAAATCCCAGCTGTGGCTCCTCCTTGTCCTCGCGATGAGATACACGGATTGCGATGCTTCATAATGTGCAGCACGCTTTGTACGTTTGCGCTGACAGAATGGCTGGAGCTGGCAGACTTAAAGAAGAATGATCAGCAGCTTACAGAAGTAATGAACAACTGCACAGCCTTACTCAAACCAAAGATGTCACCTTAGTGACAGCAGTGGTTTTCACCTACCTTCCCAGCCACAAAAGGTAGCTCACCAGCCTTTACATGTAATTGTGAAAGCTGCATTTTTTTCATTGTAGGATTTCTCTGCCATAAGAAAATATAAGACAAAAAATTCCAATCTGCTGACTCAAGAGTACAGTCTTAAACTTTTTTTTTAAGTAAGTAAAATTCAAGTAAATACACAGTGAAATGCATCACCTCAGTTTTCTTCTGGTTAAAAAAAAAAAAATTTCCCTCCTATATGTGTAACAAATAAGACTTTCCAACAGCTGACACAAATAAATTTTATTCCATATGCATGTAGGAGATTGTTTAGCAATTAGGCTAACATGAAAGTAATTGAACCTTGTTGACTTATGTTTTCTAAATCACAGTTGCAAAATTTTGACTGACCTGTAACATGTGTTGCAAAATAAATTCTCTTGATTTCAGTAATCCCCCCAAAACACAACACCTTAAGATGCTGAGCTAAAATTCCTTTGGAAACTAATTTTGCCAGATAAACTGAAAGGAAGCTGAGGCAGGACATGGGGGATGGCAGCAAGACATTAATAGAGGTAACTGTCAAGCTGATAAGGGAAGATTTTCAAGATTTTCAAAGTGATGTCCTATCACCCCAGTACCATTTTAATTAATGAAGGAACGAAAAAAAAAAAGAGGGGAAAAAAGAGTCATTTAGCACTGTTTGTCACTTTGGAAGTGGAGTAAAGTGCAGCAGATGAATCAAGTGCCTCTTACATCACCATTTTTCACAAATTCCAGTCTCTGTGCAAGTCAGATGCAATCAGCAACAGTATGCTAATAAAAATTTCCATGTTACCTTCCTAGGTTTTTTGCTCTTCCCATTTTCCTTTTCAGGTTCATGTTGAGATGTTACTGAAGACATCAAAATTCTGTTTATTCTGTTTATATCAAATCCTGTTTGAAGCTGTGGCAATAAGCAAAAAAAAAAAAAAAAAAAAGGAGCCATTTAATGTAATATTAGAAGTACGAAATAGCAAGGTTGAATTAATTCTCTCATTCATGCATGGATAAGAACCAATTAAGGGCACTATTAACTGTCCTGCTTGGAAGGCATAAGCTACATTTAAAACCTGAACAGATTACTAGGAAGGCAGGGTATCAGGCAGATCTTACAGCTCTGTCTTAGTATTCATTTTCATATTCAGCTGCAGTAGCAGCTGTATTTTTCCACTGTGACAACCAGCAACTGAGATAAGCCAATCCTGCCACATGCTGAGGATGTGATCATAAAATCCAAATTATATGAACATTTGGCTCCTACAATCTGGGGAGAGAGAGAACTAAGCCCATCTGTGTTACATTGAGGTCAAACCTGCTGGACAATCCTCATACAGCTCGGTGGTTCAAAGTTGCTATCGAGGCTATAAACAGGATGATAATCATCCCCAATTAAACACTGGACAAGGACTTGGTTTTGGCATGTGTTACAGCTCCAGCTAAACAATGCTGGAGGTCCACCACAAAAGCGAGAATATTCTGGCTTTTCTGTCATCAAGAGGAAGTGAACCACACTGCACCCTGTGCTTCCCAGCCCAGATCCAACAGACCTAAATCCATCCTGCAGTGTATTAAGATGGTACTAACACTACTTTAGGACTCAGTTTACTGCATCTAAGCCATTTCTTGACCAAATGTTTAGACTATCTGCTCTGGGAGAGTTATTCTTCCCATGTTTCTCAGAAGATAAAATCTCTGTACTAGGCCTTTTGCTCTGCAGTAGCATGCAGTCTAAGCAAGAAACCAAAAAAATTACAAGTTTTCAACTGTGTCATTCTGCTGGATTCTGGAGGTGATCAGACATCTGGGCTACAATTTGCGTGTTATTTAAAGCATCCTGGGTTGATGAAAACCCATCATCCTTGGATGAGGTATAAGAGCTGACAGCAGTGATGAATTAAATTAAAGCATCAGCTTTGCTTACATTATTCCAATATTACTCTTCAGCACTGCAGCCCCCACCTCACCCCAAGGGAATTCCCCCACAATTGGTCTTCTCTTTCAAGCTGGCTGCTACTAATGCACAAAGTGAGGTTTGGAATATGACTGCCTTGCCCCTTTAACAAAAGGTTTCATATTTTTGCTCTCTTTGGCAAATACTCCTCTCTCAGATGGATGCTGGCCCAACAAACTGATTATGGCTTCACAGAATAATGAATTATACAAGATCTCATTTGATGAACAACATATCACTGATTAAGGTTTTTCCAAGTACAGCCCTATGTATTAGATTTCTACAGATCTTAACAAAGGGAGGAAAACAAACATAATAACCAACCTCACTTGGTATATATGGTTTCATATATGATCACTTTTGAGTTACTGAAAATTAAGTTAACCTGATTCAGTTACAGATTTCCTAGAAATTAATTTTCTACCTGAGTCACTTAGAGCAGTGTTGAGGCTGATGAACTGTATCACTAATACAAACCCAAGTAGAATCTTTCTTTACTGACATATACAACACACCTGGCAAGCTTTCTAATATGTAGCTTATAACTCATCTAGGTAGCATTTCAGGAGTTCTGCCCAGGTAATAAACACAAGAAGTTAAAATGTAATAAAATGAGAAGGGCATTTTGAACAGAGGGAATAGCTTTCTTCAGTACAAAAAAAGAAGATAAAATCTTTTCAGTCTACCTGAGCAGTTTTATCTTGTATTAGCTTATGCTGATGCTCTTCTTTACACAGCTTTTCTTCTAAGTGTTTGATCTTGTCCTGAATTTGAAGGCAAGAATAATTAGTCCCACTTCAATTTATCATGTTGAATCAGAGGTCTGGAGGAGCTCACAACTCTAATGTGGGGATAAAACTGGACTGTAGGAATTTTTAAAGCCCAGACTGAAAAAAGACTCATGCACACGAAGCAGAGGTGGCATTCAGTCAGGTATGCTTTAACAGGCAACTTTTGCAAAACTCAGTACTATTAATAGTGTGCCATAAAATGATACCATATGACTTTCAGACTGTCATTCCATGCATGCTTACTTCAGCAATTCTCTGAGTAGCAGTAAGTTTAAGACACTCTTTTTCTAGCATTTCAAGCTTTTCAAGTTTTGCATGCAGCTCCAACCGGTTCTGATCTTCCTCTTTCTGAAGCTGAGCCTGGAAAAAATAAGCAAGAATGGAGTTGGCAATTGATTGAAATTGTTTCAGACAGCAAAAAAAAAAAAAAAAAACCCCACACCAAACCACCCCACACTAGCATAAAGGTGTTTAATTACTTTAAATTCCATATTTTTTAAATTGCAAAGTGATGAAAAATACCAGGCAGACAAAGACGACTTAAGATTCCACCAGCTTTTTTGTCTACCAAGTGTGCAAGTATTAGCATGGCTTTGCTCATTAGGAGTTCCACCCAGGGAGCTTTTCATACACTTCATTGAATGGTTGTCATCAGCCATTCACTAAATTGCTTCTGTTTGCTAGCAGCCTGAGCAGAGCTGAGGAAAAACAATGACCACAAAAACCTTGATGTCTTGCACATTTCTATACTTTTGAACTATGTCACTACTTTGTTATTATGCTAAATGGCTTCACCTGTTGTTCTAAAATAATTTTCTTTTCCAGTTCTGCACTGGAAACCATCTTTCTCATGTAATCCAGCTGTTTCTCCAGCAGGGAGCAGCGGGATTGTACTGCATTTGAATCTACAGAGAGAAACAAGACATTCAGTACAGCAAAGGGAGCTACACATTTAGCCAGACTGTCGTATCATTGAGGAATTCTCTGTCTTCAAAACAGGGAAGAACAGTTTGGTTAGTCTGAACAAGTAATGAGGTTAAAACATATTTTATATATAAGACATGAGAATCAAAGTGTTTTTTCAAAGCTAGTCTCTAATTTGAATTCCAAAGGCATGAGCACTGCAGTTACTTTGATTTGTATCAGCAGATACCTAACCAGAATCTGAGAGAGGAAAATCTTCTCTTCTCCTATCTTTTCTCAAGTTAGCAGTGTTATGTAAGCAGCTGCCTGCTTATTGTAGGAGTTAAACATACCACCTGAAACAGGTTTAGTCTTTAAAATTGCTTTAAGGCTTATGCAATACTCAGTTGATATATGTAAAAAATATCTCAACTTTATCCACAATTATCAAGCTCATGTCCCTCCTCAGTTCTGAAGCAAAAAACAAAAGGGGGCTACACTAATTAGCAGTTTTTCAAAACAAAACACTCCCTGGATTATACAGTCTTAGTGTTGCTGTGGCTACACCTTATCACTCCAAAGAAATACCTTTCCTCTGTTGCATCAGCTCTCGATATGCTGCATCCTTCTCATAGGATTTGTGCTCTAAGACCTTCTTGTACTGAGCAGCTGCTCTGGAGAGGCTGCACAGTTTTTCTTCAGCCTGTGACTTCTCCAGCTCTAGGCGGCAGATCTTTTCTTGCAGAGCTCTCAGGGCTGCCACTACAGCTAGCAAACAACACAACAGCTACACCTTAAGTAACAGTTCCTATTTTGATGATGATTATCATTATTAGAAAACATTTCACATTACAATATACTACCTAAATTTTCTTCCTAGTATCACTCCCAAAATTAATTCTATTCCCCTGCAGTACACTAACATATGCAGAACACATACGGGAGAAAATGGATGTGTTTCCTGCGTAACTGAGGTATAAAGCTCTGGCCCGATAAGCAAAACTATTTTCACTCCAAATGGCAGCAAGCACAAAGAAATAATGGCAAATAGAATATAGTAAACCCTGGGCTTCTTCTTTAAATAGAAGCAGAGAACACAGGTACCCAAGTGAGGTCATAAGCTTTGGTGTGAGGCAGCTGGTCCAGACAGATTAAAAAGAGAAAACATGCTCAGAACAGGGGGAGAAATCAGATACAAAAGACAATTTAGCAAAGGATACATTGTTAAATACTTTATTGCTTCAAAAGGTAATGTTTCAACATCTACTATCTTGTAGATGTTGAAACATTAATGATGATGATTCTTTAAACCATGGAAACAAGTCTGGAAGATTTTGCTTTCAGCCTCAAATCAGTATGTGTCAAATTATACCAAAAATAAAAGCTGCAATTTCAGCTACAAAAAAAAGTCTGCTGGCTCTCCATAAACTTCCACACCTGTGGAAGTTTAAGACAGGTCCTGCAACAATTCAAGCTAATTTTCTGACATTTTATAATTGACAGTTTCTCTATTCCAAACTCTCTCATCAAAAGAATGCCATCAAATATTGCTACCTCTGTAACAACATTCACCATGTTATCACAGAACTATTAAAAAAACAAACAAAAACCAAACCAAACCACAAAACAGCAAAAACCAAGCAAACATCAAAAAAACTCAAACCAAAAAGCAAATACCAGAAAGCAGAAGGATGAAGTGGGACCACCTTTTCCATCCTTCTATTGTCATGCCAAACACTTCCTTAACACTTAGCTACACAGCACTAAACTGATCACTGTAATCCAAAAAAAGCCCAAACTCTGTATGAAATATTACTACAGAAATCACAGATTTTTCAGGTGAAGAACAATGACCCCATGCACACTCATAGGTTATGTCTGTGCAAGGTAGCAAAGTTGTCCATGACAGTAAGTCCAAGTGTGGGTATCCTTAATATTCCCCAGGCTCTCCAGATATGTTAAGCCACTGAGCATTTGCCTTGTGAGCTCCAGAGAGCAGTCACCCATTAAGGCACGTGACAACATATTTCATAGGGACTAACTGTCATGCTGCTAACTTTCCTGGGAGTCTGAATTGTTCAAATGCTCTCCCAAGGAAATATACCATGCAAAAAACCCCAAAAACAAAACCCAAAAACAAACAACAAAAAAATCTCTACCAAAAAAAAAATCCTTAGAAGTGATTTTAAGCTGTAAGGAGTCAAATAGCACCATGCAAAGCCAATTTCAGGTCACTGTATCATACTAATGATCTTTTTTTTACTGTATTTGAAGTCATGAACTACTTCTACTGAGTTTGAAGCATTCTCCTTTGCTTTCAGAGGAAGTCTGACGATTTTAAGTTAAACAAATTTCAAAGCCAAAGTTTACAAGGATGTTAGAAGATTTGCAGAGGTTTCCATTCGAGACGTATGACTTCAGGGAGACTACTCCCTCAGGACACATATACATCCTGTCTTAATGTCAGACTGATAACTGCAGCAAGTCATTGAACTCAGTCAAATAGGATGGGGAGTTTGCTCAAGAGATTTCACATGGAACAATTAAAAAGACTGTTTTAAGGACATATTTTGGCTATACCTTGGTTATTTGGGAGAGAAGGCCTGTCACCAGCAGCAGCTGCCAACTTCTTTGATTCCATATAAACAAAGGCTGCAGGAAGCTTCCAATCTGGTGGCTGAAGAAAGCTTCCTATGAAACTGTTCTTTGATTCAGAATCCATAGCCTGTAGAAAGAGAGACATTTAATGACATTATTTCTTTAAAAGACTCTTTTTCAGAAGTATGTCACTGGGCTGTTCCTGGCTCTGTTTATATCAAACCAGATCATACACACCAAAATAATAATAATAGTAGTAATAATAACAACAACAACATCAATAATAATTATACCCACACCCCACCAGAAGAATCCTGTCTTTCAATGCAACTCCAAAACAATGTCTTTCATAACACTAAAAAACATAGCTTCCTTTTGACTGACCAAAATTTTCCAAGATTTTTCTAGGTGCTTTCTAATAACTTATTAGAACTGATTTTTGTCCTTTAAAAACCCAAGTATCAAGAGCATTTTCTACTAACTGTTTTACAGACTTCAGTGTTTTGACTCTAAGTGCTCCCTGCAGAGCAAACATTCCAGGTTTTACAGCCTATTTCCATTTGCAGTCTCCTTAGTTTTCCTCTTCCCATCTTTTTGGATGTAAAACCAAATTACATATGGTAAATAATGTACCATTATTCCATAATAAAGACACAGTTCTCCACATTTAGTGTTGAGATAACAGGAGGATATTTAATATGCAATATCCCCAGTATTATCTCCATTATCAGCTGCACATATTAAGTTCTGTTTCTTCACTCCCTTTCTGTTCCACCCTTTCACAGTCTTTGTTTTATGAGAAGCACATTTGAAGACAGTTCACACCCTCTCAAATAGAAATTTTTCTTGATACTCAAGACATGGGACAGTGAAATGTGCAGAAAGTGCTTTAGGCTAATACAACCTCTAGGAAGTTAAAGCAAGTGTTTGAAATCATCCTACAGTGACCTATCAAAGTAGTATCAAGCATTTCACTTGATATAGTGTAAGAAGAGAAGAGTCTATAGAGCTTCAGCTAATAGAAAAACAGCGTATTTGAAGGTTCAGTGATAAAACAATTATGATTGTTGTATGACTTGTGTTTAAAATACAAGGCACGCAACTGGAACAGTCTTCCTGCTTGGGTAAGGCTATTTACAGATGTTAGTCCCCAAGAAAATCACCCAAAGGAGGTATCTAGCAACACAAGGAAGAAAGAAACTAAGACTAGAGCCTGCTGAAGAAGCACACCCCAGGAGAAGCCATTCATACTGGGTGGCAAACAAGGGAAAGTTTCCAATAACAAAGAAGTTTCTAGGAGCACTTGCAGTTCTTACAGCCCATTCCAAACTCTGTACAAAAAACCAAAAAAAATCATCCAGCCACACTGCCTCTTCAAGGTATGCACTAAACTGAAGGGCAAGCAGAAATTTTTCTTTCTTCCTCCAAACTGTCATTACAGAGATGTCAACATGAGCACCTCTTCACCAGGACTTGCTTGGCTTGGGGCCTCCCAGCCATCACCACTTTTGTGTGCTAACACCCACGAGGTCACACCTCTCAGAGTAGCCCCCCTGGTCCCAAAGAGGGAGGCTGTCTAGGCTACCCTTATGCCACAGGTCTTTTCCAAAGACTTCTCCATGGGGCCTTGCTGCCATCCTACTCAAGGCCTGGCCACAAGCTCTTGGCACTGGTTAGGCAGCAGCAGACAGCCAGGTACCCCACCATCACTTGGAAGAGGTCCCATCTGGTGACCAGACCACATTTATAGCCACAAAAGCTGTTTACAGGCCTCCCTACCTCTATCCTGAAGGACTGAGAAAGACCATCCTGGGATACCTGGCCAGCTCTATCAACCATGTCCAACAGCACAAGGGGCAATGGCAGTGAAAGGCACAAAGCAGGGAGCAGCAGAAACCTCAAAACGTGGATGAGAAAGTCCTGTGGCCACAGAGGTGGTCAGGGCCAAGACAAGAGAGGAGATGGTCCTGGCATGGCACAGTGCATCAGCATGGAGTTCCAGAAAATAAGAGATCAGCAAGACTTAAAATTTTTCCTGCTGCTATTCAACCCCTTCACATTGGTGATGAAAAAGACCAGCAAAAAAAAAGTCCATAAAAATGAGTATATGCACAGGCAAGAAGTTTCCTACCACCACTGTGAATAAAAGGCAACTTTGGAAACAGCAGAGGAAGAAGGTGATTTTTTGCTTATACCATCCAACCTTCTGGCAGTCAGCATAAGTGGAGACTTGCTTTTCCAACATCCTCCAGTGGAACATGGCTCCCCTGCATGCCTGCACAGCTACACATCAATTACTTTCCTTATTACTTTCACATAAACAAGTTCTGCTGTTCCCAAGGAGATGGGTCTGTGGACAGTTGTAAGGAGGGCAGTGATCCGAAGCAAATAATGAAAAAAGGAGGGAATAAAGAAGCTGAATATTTGAGAGTTTCTGGACAAGCTCAGTAATACAAAAGTGGGGGGGGGGGGCAGGGGGCAAACCTATTTGGCAGAAAGGGAAATAAAACCCCTTTAGTTCTGCAAGTAAAACCAAAGGGAAGTGAAAGAGAAGAGGCCAGCTCACCTGCCTGGTGGTGGTGATTCAGCTAATCCGGTGTGGGCTTCAGCACAAAAATCCCACAACTTTAATGTGAAAAACACCCTCCAGCTGGAGGGGGAAGCTCCCCAAGCTGCTCCTAAGAGCACAGGCTCAGCAAAGGGTGTGAAAGAAAACACCACAGGACCGAGACACCTGTGTTTGCAGAAACTCTGCTGCAGACACAGTAAGGGACGCCTTGCTTGACCACAGCTTCCTCAGATACAGAGGCTGTGTGGAGCAGCTGAGGGCACAGTTGCTATAGTGCTTTGAGGCTGTGTCAGCATAATTACTCTGGTAGAGGCACTCTGGCGTAGACAAGTCCTAATATCTCAGCAGGTAAATAGTTCATAGCAACCAAACTGCACAGGAGGAACGTGTACAACACTGCAGACCTCAGGCGAGGAGATGCATGCCAGGAAAAGGACCAGGTCACTCTACACCAGCAAGGCATCACTAAACATCCTGGCCACTTCCAGCCCACTGCAACAAGAAACATATCAGGAAATAACCAAGTAGTTGACGTATGCTTGAACGTCAACTGTCCTACCACAACTTTTCCCCCCGCCAAGTATTCAAGCTTCTATAAAACCATCACAACCAGGTTTGCTTTTTAAAAAGTCTTATGCAGCAAGCATAAGCCACTCTCTTATTCCATGGTGCCACTGCCATGGACACCTGGTACACAGCCCTAGAGAGGTGCTTTAAAGCAGATATTGCTTCCCAAACAGCAATGTTTGTACTAATGTAACTCCACAAGGCTTAGGGGGATTTAGCACTTGAACAACACTCGTTAAAGCAGCCAGAATATCGTTGTTTAGACAAGCCCTTGGTTGAGCAAAGCAGTGCACTCCTTTGAGTTTGGGCAAAAGCCAAGAGAGAAGTATGCATATTAAATAGAGGCTGACAAAATACCCCAGTTACACGAAGAGGGGAGGGGAAGAAGGAAGAAATGCCTCACTCCCACCCCAGCAGCCTACACTGCTGCGGTGAGCAGGGCAAAGCACTTGTGCTGTGCAGGTCATATCTGGAGTCAACACTGGCCCTTTGGGTTTTTTAATGGGAAATGGCACAGCTTGTGTTGGTGGACGCAGTAGTGATGCTCAGACAAGTGGTGTTATTTTACCCAGAAATACAAAGTAACTGGTTCCAACACTGGCTGCATCAAGAATGGGGTAACTTAGTTGCGCCCATGGGCTTAGAAGGGTCCCTTCCAACTTGGAATATTCTGTAATTAAATATCAGCCTGGCCAAGCCAGCTGTTTTTCTCCAGGTCTGAGCTAGGAGGCTCACCGAGCTTTGTGCCACACAGTTGCAACCTCTGTGCATGGTGCATGATGCCAGGCACAGCACATTAGCTCTGTGACAGCACTGCATTAATGCAAATACTCTGCCCACCTCTTGCCTTGCTGCAGCTGGAGTGCTCAGGTCTGGGATTGTGAGCATGAGAAGGGCTGGTCCCTCGAGTGGGACCACTTCAGCCTCTTGGCTCAGCACCACATGCAGGCTGAGAATGAGCTTGCACAAAGTATGCTGGGGAGCAATCCCACCATCAGGATCATCCCTGTACATGTAACATTCACGCTTCAGAAAAGAGCAAGCAAACTGGAGTTTGGTACCTTAAGACAAACAGAGAACTTCCCATTTCATCAGAGTCATCTAAGTACTAATACCATTCACCTTTATACCATTTCTATTTACTTTTGCTGAATATGGCCTGCAGTAAATGCCAGAGTACTGGATTGGGTTGCTGTAAAAATCAATTGACATTTTAGTTACTGCTGTCTGGCCCAAGCAAGCATACTGACAGTAGAGAAGAATATAATAGGAGAATTACTGAACACAACTGAAATCCCAAGTGTTACAGAAAGACCACTTATGACTTCTTCATCATCCTCCTCCCCTCCTCTGCAAGCCACGTCTCCCCTCCAATGCAAGCAACTTCATTACAAAGTTTGAAAAAAATGTCTCCTCAAGTGGAAAGTCCAGAAACATTTTGCCACACATACAATTATGCTGTAAAGCAGCATATGGAAAAGCTTTTTCCACATGTAAACAATAGCAGACTCAGGGAATAATGCTGGCTTAACAATCTCCCAAAAGACACACTAAATGAATAATGTGATAACGTAAGGGATACTTCCACTAAGTTCTCTGATGTTTGCTATCTCACAGGGACACTGGTTCATTCAAATTGCTGTGAGGGCAACCTTTTAGAACCAAAGAAAGAGGTGCTGTCAGAACACCTTCAAAGAGGAAAAAGAAAAAGCAGATCAAAGCACTTTTCAGAAAGAAATGCAAAGATATCTATCTTCTGCCCTGACCTAACAGGCATGCACAATTTACAGTGGTTTTTTGATAACTGAAAACAAAGTCTTAGATGAACCAAAGACTGATTCAGTGTTTATCTGACATAAAGAGGAGTTCTAAAGAACTGCCCCAACACAGGCAATACCGAGAAGCTCCCAAAACTCTGGCTGCTGCCTTGTCTACTTGAGCCAAGTCTTGCTGGCTAATGGTTTTGTGACACAATCCAAACTGGTGTATTTTTTCCCCTTTCACTTTCCTTTGAGAACTGGGAGAAAAGCTTGGTCAGCTGTACTAGCTATGCTGCAACATTCAGCCTTATTCCCAGCAGACAAAGAACAGCCCCTCTACAGAGGAAAAAATAGAAATAAATAATGTTGTGGGCAAACTGCATTGTTGTTTTGGGAACACCCAGTCTCTAGCATCCTGACACAACCACTTTAATCAGCCTGAAACACATGACAATGCTCAGGACATATCTAAGCAGCTGATACTCCCATATCTCTTCTAATATAAGTGAGTTAGACATGAAATGGTGGCAGCTGCAAAATCAGTAAGGGAAACCACACCAAATCAATAAAGCATTTCTACATTTTTTTAAAGTTTTGTCAAGTTCCATTTTGAGCAAGTTCAGAGCAAATAGCAAAAATTTATTAGAGAAATTAAGGAACCTGGGAGTGTTTTGAAAAACTGACACGGCCAAATCCATGGGAGGCAGTTTGTTGTACAAACTGCAAGATACATACTGGCAGTGTGTATCAAAGAAGAGACTGGAAATTTAACCTTTATGGATACATAAAGGTTAAATTTCCAGTCTCTTCTTTGATACTACTGTAGCAAAGCCCATCCGTTCCTGAATAGCAAGTGTTATACAGAACTTTCACACAGTCATGGTTTTTCATTCTTGAAAGAAAAGGAAAAGAAGTGGCATTCTCTCTTTTCTCATGATACCCTATGTACTGTCAAGAAGGATAAAACCTGGCATTTTAATTAAAAAAAAAAAAAAAAAAAAAAAAGCCACCAAACCACAAACAACCCAACAAATGCCCAAAACTCCTAAGACTTTCCACTGTGTCAGCATTTCACTTCTAAGCATTCACACTGATATTTCTCTAGTTCCTGTTTGCTACAGAGAAAAGAGAGAACAAAAAAGCATACCAAAAAAAAAAAAAAGGAGGAAGAAAGAAAGTGGAATGAGTTACATGAGTACTTTGTGAGCATGGCAAAGAAACAACTTAGTGGAGAAAAAAACCTGTGATTTTTTTAACAATTTTTTGGGGAATAGATTCTAACTTGGCAGTGTATCAAGCATGCAAACTTGGGTCAAAATATTATTAGAGTTTTGCTGTTTTCTTCAATGAGTACAGCAGACCAAATTCCTCATCCAAATGGGCCTTCATCCAAAAGCACATGATACACCCACAATCAACCCTTGGTGGGGAAATCAAGTTGGTGTAAATTGTGTACAGATGATAAAGGAACTTTAGAGGAGCAAGACTGCAAATTCCTACCTAGAAATAATTGCCATCTTAGCATGAAAACATTTACCCTGTAATATAGTGCTAGCAAAATAATTACATTTATATATCTTTAATCAGTCCAAAGTAATTAATAATCTTTTTGTAATAAGCATCAAACAAAACCCAAATACTATAAATGATCACTAATGCACTTCCTCACTTCACCCACAGTTCTGTTCCTCTTCTTTCATTTACCTTCTATTACATTTGGAATTTGCCCCTCACCTCCTCTCTCTTTATTGTATTTACATGATCCTATAGCTTTGCTCCTTGCCGTTTGCCGTTTGGTATTCCTTTTATCTTACTCACTTTTCCAGCACAAAAAGCTAGGATTTTTTCAAAGTAAAAATATCCATCCACACCCCCCCCACCCCCCCACAAGATTACCAAACAAGTTTATTCCTTTTATACTTAATATCCAGAGATGCTGCTTGCCCTTAGTATACTGACTGATGTGGAAATTGAAGGTGTTCTCCTCATACTCTACATGAAGAATGCAAGAGGCTACTTTTTCTGTCCTCTGTTATTTCCTGCTGATTCCATCACACAGTCTTCCATATGTAGTTTCTTTAGTTTGGTGTGTCCTGATAGATTGGAAGGCAGGAAGATATTACTGGCTTTGGCTATATACCCTTGGAAAAAAAAAAAAAAAGGAAGGTTTGCTGTTGTGTAAAGGGAAGGTTTTCAAGGGTAACTGACTCCAGTATAAAAGACTGTATCTGTGCACAGGCAGAATAATTAGATATTAGAAAGGCAAATGCAAAAAGGAAAAGGCACATTAGGGTAGGGCAGGGCAAATATAAGGGAGGGGGTGAAATGACAATCATGGTGAAGAAATGTAAGGAGGTAGGGGATGATTATTGCAGGTGTTGACTCATTCACAGTAAACACTTTTACTGCATGATAATTTTCACCTTTTATGTCTCAAATATTTAATGGTACCACTGAAAGATGGTTTTGAACGTTGCAACTTGCCCTCTAGGCAGATGAAACAGATTGTGTCCCCACTGTTGCCTTGGAATTTATTTTTAAAGTAAACTTCTGTTTTCACCAATACTTTCTCAGGGAAAGAGTCAGTCTCTTCATCCACTATCCCTTAACCTAGCCTGAAGAAGGAGTAGGAGGTAGATTTTAGACAGATAACCACAAAAGCTTGACATGGATGAGCAGAGAAACACAAAGAGGGTAATTATTCATAGGATTTGTCTCTTTTTACCACCTACCACACCTACATTTTTTTCATATATTCCTGTGCTGCCGATAGCTAGGCACCTGGCAAGGAACAAAAACTCCATTCTGCATTTGTACATCAGGCAGCCTAAGAAACAGACTGAGGAAAAGAAAAAAAAAAAAGTTAGCAAGAAAAGGAAAAGATAAGTTTCACTCCAGGCAAGAAATTATTCCCCAAATCATATTTTGTCTGAAATAGTTGCCTTTTAATATGCAGAAAAAATGAAAGCAACTCCTCAAGTAACTTGTCGATCTTACTTTGGAGACCTATTTTGTTGAAGAATGTTTTTAAAAATGTCATCTGTTTACATGACCCAGAATAATCATAGCAATTCTAACATTCACATTGCACATCCTGAACAGGCACAATATTCTAGGTATTAATGTCAAATAGTTTCTATATCATATGGTATAAGAAGTATTAAAAAATGTAGGAATGGTTTTATCATTACTTCTGCTCTGAGTTGCCTGGGGAAACTTAAAACTGTCAAAGGCATTACTTGTTTTATATAATCTGTATATTTAAACTTGCATGGCTTTGGAGATATAGAAAGATGAAATCTGAGTAAGATGCTACGAAATCTTGTGCAATGTCGCAGGCAGAAAACTAACTTCAATTGATTATAAAGTTTTTAATAGGCATTTCTTCCCTATTAACTATATGCAGCTTCTGAATGCAAGCAAATTTAGTGAAGCTCTAGGTTCTTGACTTCAATTCTTGTCATTCTGTGTGACCTTAATAAATCAGAGAGTTGGGACTAATAAGGGGCTGATGTTTCAGGATACATGAGCCTTTCAGCCTCGGGGCTGAGTGTGGTAATGACAGGCTTATATTCCCTGTATGAAAAAGAAATGCAGGTATAGATCCAAAACAAGCAGCACACTCAGTGAGGAGCTAACAAGAGCTTTGTTTCAGGGTGAAGAAACTCTATGAACATAGACGTGGGTGAAGTCCCACCCTAATGCTTGGCACCTTTATCTTCTTTGGACTCAGAATTTGGAGTCCTCTTCTGGCAGTGAGTGCCAAAATCTGTTCGTTAAAACAATGAATAAAGAGTCCCTGTAGCTTTTCTGGTCTGTGACTTCAGTTCATGTGGCTGCTGGTCACAGCATTTTTCTTTGTGTTACTGCTGGAAAACACCAAGGTCGGTGTTAACAGCCTGCCAAAGGCGCTTAAAGGGCTTTTTGGGCTGTCAGCAGATATAAAATTCCCAATAAGCAATGTTCCTTTTCTTTTAAAGTGCAGCTGGAGGAAACAGTGTCCACCTTCTCTGTGCTGCTACCCAGTGGTGAGAGCATTGGCCAGGAAGTGGGAGTTCCTGGGGAGCATTCATGCCTCATCCCTGACCACCATGCTAGACTGGGAGGAGGAAGAGCAGGAAGGAAACAGGGAGTCACCACCTTTTCGTTTGAAGTTATGACCCTGCTCCAAAAAGCATGTGAGGCTTGAACAAGGACAAGGCAGCTGAGGCCAAAGAGTAAAACAAGGAGGTGTCTCTCTCATCTAGTTCAATCATCAAAACAGGGTCCTGGGGTTAATTTATGCATTTCTGCAGTAAATAGTTCTTGGATAAAAAAACAGCACTAGCCTGGGAAAAGTTATCAGAAACCAGGAATAAGTGCCTACAGATCCCTGGGTCTCCTTCTGTCTAGTTCACACTAGTGCCACTTACTTGCCATCCTTTCCAATAGGGCACAAATTCACCAAGTGAGGTGATGAATGCTTCTCTTCCATTTTGCAATCCTCCTGACCACCTGGGACACTCTCCTGGTAGTTAGGAGGTGTTGATGTAAAACAAAAAGAATTGCCTTTGATCTAAAAGGCAATTCTTCAATCCCTGGGTTACAGTACTGGAGGTGAGCACTCTATCAAATTCTGCCAGGCACTGAAGCCATTTGTGCCTACAACAGAAGACTCTGACTTGTTGGGCTTGGAGAGGTTCCACTCAGCAGGACCTCTCTTAGAGCTGCTCCACCTACTTCCCAGACCACAAATGGGAACAAAGAGGAGACTGGTTGCAAGGTGCTCAGTTTGGGGCAATTCCAAACACTTCTATCCAGAAACAGATTAACAAGAGTTCAGGTGGAGCTCAGATTAATAAGAGCTCAGAGGAGTTTTTCAGAACTGCACTCTTAGTTTACCCATACTGTTTTCCTGGTCCTCAGTGTTTCAGGTGTGGAGTATAGCCAGAGAGTTGGCAACATCCAGCAGTGGCCGTGGACTTTAAGTAGTTCTGGCCTAGTTCTAGTTCATAGCCCAGCTCTTCCCAAAGCAACCCACTCCCCAGCATAAACTATTCCACAGATTTTCTGCGTGGAGGATTTGGTCTCCTAAGAAGAAGCTGTTGTCTAATTTACCCATACCAGCTGTATTTGTGACCTCTACGGAGGCAGGGTGGCAGACTTTGGTGCAAATGTATGCCTGCAACACATAATAGGACAGAACAAATTAGATGTACAAACATATGCTCAGAAGCAAAAAAAGGCCACATCTCCTCCCAAACAGAATGGTTCGGACTTGATACCAAACTTGAGCCTGGGTTCAAAGGCAGTAGAGGAGTAGCCTTTGGCTTTTTGATGTCTCTTTGCAAAACAGGAGTCACAGAACTTTGATTTCTCAGAGGATAGCTGTAAAGAAAAATGCATTTTAATCTGGAGTGCCATTTATTGTGGCAACATGCCAAAATACAGATCTAAAAAGGGAGGGTGAACTTTTTGAAGAATCATCCCACCCTAGGTATTTAGCAATTGGAATGAAGTAAGCCTTAAGAAAAACAGGTGTAAAGGAAAACAGTTGAAGGAATTTAATTTAAAAAGCAGCTCCTTCTAGACAGCACAAGTTTTACTGTGTCATTCTTCTTAGTTCTCCAGTATTTGACTAAATGCATTCTCGAGTAAAGTGCTCTTTTGTGACATACAGAAACTGGAATGAACTTTTAAAAGTAAATATAATATATTTTAGATGGAACATGAATGCAATTACTAGATATTGTATTTTCAAATATAATTCTGCTGTTGGATGTCATCTGCATATAGCTATAGAAGTCCTTATCTAGTTAAAAAAAAAAGGAAGTTGATAAATCATGAAGGAAGGAAATACTGAGGTCTAAAACAGCCACAAATTTGTTTTTCTTCAGCTTATCATTTTGAAAACTCAGCTGCTGTAATTCTGGATGAGTTGCCAGATTGTTTCCTTCATAATTCTGCCTCTCTCTTATCCATTCTGTAGGGATCAAAAACAAGCATATTAACTTTAGTCCGTGAACACACAAATCAAACAAACACATTCCCCTAACTTTGGGCTCTGATTAATTCCACTGGTAGCCTTTGACCTTGATTTCCACAATGTCTTATAGTGCATAAAGAAGCCTGACCTGGTATCAGAAAACTGCAGAGATTTGGTTTGGAAAAAAAATAAAGCCATCCTCATTGCTATTCCCTAAGTACTACATTAAATCTATAAAACAAAGGGCTGAAATCTGAAGTTTAGGCCTTGGAGCCAGTTTCACAATCTGTTTCCTGTAGCCAGAGTTCATTTGGAGCCAGTGGAAAAAACAGCTTCTAAAAGATAAAAGGCAGTGCTGTGACTTTCAGTCAATCTTGGCATTCAGTGTGCGAATATAGCTGTACCAAAGTCTAAAACACCAAAGCTCCAGCTCTGATTCTGGTTCACTCTTCTGATCTTGGACATATGTTGTCATTGTCAGAGACACCCAAAAACTCACGATGGGAAAAATAAGATCTAGCCAACTTCTGGAGATCAAATTCTAAATAGAAATAAAGCAAACAGATGTGACATGCCCATTCACAGGAAAATGGGAGACCATAACGAGGGACAACAGAATGGGATGGGAAGCTGTGTAAAAAACAGAAGAAACAAACAAAAAATCCCTGCAACAACATAAAAGGCACGGACAGAACTATTTTCTTTGAAACCATCAGTTATGGTGGGTGGAGGCCTCTAGTGCTTAGAGAAGTCAAGACTCATATTTATTACAGGTAGTGCTGATTTCAGCAGATACATTGTTCACCAGGGTGCCAAAGGGCTGGAGGAAGCAGCTGCGTGAAGCAGCCCAGGCCTGTCCACCCTACTGAATAATGGCAATGCAGCCTCCTTGCAGAAGGGATTTTATGGGCAAAAACAGACTGGTCTTCCTTCAAAGGTACAGGTAAATGCAAGTTTTAAAGAAACTGTTCCAGAAAACAAAGAGATGGCAGATGAAGAAATCAGATTCTTTACAGAGAAGAGAGCTGATGGATGGTGTTGGTGAGCCAGCCCAGGCTCTCTTCCTGGACTTAGAAGCGGTTTCTCTGTCTTTTTGTGGCATAAGAGTAGCTCATTCTGCATTTACCTTCAGTTTTGACATCTGAATTTTAGAGTGAGAAATGTGTATGTGAGAAGCTAAAAATAATTATGCAAGACCCTATGTAGGCTCAATGTCCTGTTTCTAATTTACTCCCAAGTATTCTTTTGCCTTTCTGTGTACTCAAAATTTTAGTTTCATGATTACTTCAATGTGACAGCTGCAAACAGTTCTGCCCTTGTTTTCTTCTCCTCTTCTCTGCCAAGAGGTGAACTGGATCAAGGAACTGACTTGGCTGAAAATTAAAATTTATCATAAACAGCTTTTTTTTTTTTTTTTTTTTTTCCCTGCAGGAAAAGCAAGAGAAACAGCAATACCAGCCTCTTTAGCGGCAGATTACACTTAATCACAGAACCGGCTGAGTTTGGCAGGGACCTCTGGAGACCATCTGGTCCAACCCGCCCTCTCAAGCAGGGCCACCTAGAGACAGCTACCCAGGCTGCCCCGTGTCCAGGCAGCTTTTGAACATCCCCAAAGACAGCAAGCCCACAACCTCCCTGGGCAACCCGTGCCAGCGCTTGGCCACCCTCACAGTAAAAAATGTGCTTCCTGATGTTCAGAGGGAAGCTCCTGTGTTTCAGTTTGAGTCCCTTGCCTCTGATACTGTCACTGGGCTCCATCCTCACTGCACCTTCCCTCTAGGCACATATAAATGTCCGGATATATGCGCGAGTAAGATTCCCCCCGAGCCTTCTCCTCTCCGCCCTGCACAACTGGGATTTAAAAAAAAAATCCCCTGGGATTAATCTGGATAAAAACACTGCGGAACTGTTGCTCAATGTGAATATTCCGGGGATTTTCCCGCCCTCCCCCCGATCCCTGCTTTATCCCAAGCGATGACGGGACTGTGTTTCCTTACAACCGACAGATCTTCCGCTCCCGCTGACGCGCTTACTTAGGATACATCCCAGGACTGCTTCACCCCCGTGTGCCTCCCGGCGCTCCATAACCCGCTGCGACAGATGGGAAAATGCCCCCGAACCCCTATCCAACAGGTTGACGGGAACACCGTGCGCGCATCCCTGCGAGAGCTCTCCCTTCCCAGGCAGGAGTCCGGCCGCGCGCCGCGCTGCCTGCCGGGACGCGTAGTCTTCCCGCGCGAGGGCCGCACGACCGCCCTTTGATCGGACTACATATCCCAGCAGCCCCTCCCGGAATTGCCGCACCCCGCCGCGATTGGGCCTCCTGGCTGCGAATGCTGAAACACGATTGGCTGAGCGGCCGTCTGTCATGCGGGCTCCCCGTGCTGGGCGGGGCTATTTCCCCCAACCCCGAGTGAGGGGACTGCCGGGGCTCGGTGGCGGCCCCGGCGGGGAGGGCTAAGGGGCCGCCCCGGGAGAGGCAGGGCCGGGGCCGCCCCTTCCCTCCATGCCCGGGGCAGGGAGGAGGAGCCGCCGGCGCCGCGGGGTGGTGGCCGCCCCTCTCGCCGCCGGGATAGGCGAAGCCGCAGCGGCTCCGCTCGCTCGGCAGCCCCGGCGCGGGAGGGCGGCGGCGGCTGTCGGGGGCACCGGCCCGCGCTGCCCCCCATGCGGCGCGGGCAGCGGGCTCTGCGCTCGCCGCGGCCGCGCTCGTCGTCGTCTGTGTGGGCGGGCTGGCGGCTGCCGGGAGCCCGCCATGGGGCGGCCGCGCCGGGGTTGCTGAGGAGGAGGAGGCGGCTGCTGCGGCGGGAGAGCAGCGGCCGGGCGGCCCCATGGAGGAGCGGGAGGGCGAGGTGCGCTGGGACGGGCTGTGCAGCCGGGACGCCGCCGCCCGCGACGCCGCCCTGGACACCATCGGGCAAGCCGTGCTCCGCCGCGCAGAGAGCGTCGCCTCCGGGGCGGCCGCCAACGGGCTGCCGGTGCCCGCCGCCCGGGACGGGCTGGGCGAGGCGCTGGCCCGCCTGCTCATGCTGTCCAAGAGGTGCCCCTTCCCCGACGTGAGGGAGAAGAGCGCGGCGATCCTCAGCGGGGTGCAGGTGAGCGCGGCACACCAGCCCTTCGGCTTTGGGACAGGGAGCTCTCCCTGCCCCGTTCCACGCAGGGTGCCTTCGGGTTTCACCTCTGGGACGAGGTGGGCGTCTGGTCCACCCTGTCAGATTTAATCCTGCAATCAAACGTGCTAAGTGCTCCCCACCCCTGCGGCTCTCTCCCCGAATAAACACTTAGAAAAGCGTTATTGGAAGGCGGGGGGGGGGGGGGAGATATCTCACTGAAGGCACTCAAAAAACACCTGGATGTGTTCCTGTGTCACCTGCTCTAGGTGACCCTGCCTTGGCAGTGAGGTTGGACTGGGTGATCTCCAGAGGTCCCTTCCAACCCTAACTATTCTGTGAAAAAGCACAGTCTTTCAGTGGAATCCACCAGAGAAGATTTGGCAATGAATGGCTGGAAAGTTGGGGCATGCCCAAGGAAGCACTAAAATGACAACTCTAGCACTCTAATTTCAGTTTGTATTAATAGTGCTGTGGTATTACCCGGTTAACTTTAACGTAAAAGCAGGAAGGATTTGGGTATTGATATTGTTGTTGCCAATTGAAAATATAAATGGGCAGTCTTGGAGCTTTTAAAAGCAGGTGAGCTTGTTGTTAAGGCAGAGCCTGTCAGAATGCCTTCTTGTTTATTGGTAAATAGTTTTTCCACTGGCATCAATAGGATCCAAACTTTTTTTTTAATTGCTCATAGGCAGCCTAGCCAATAGAGGATTACATTTACTGACCTAATGCTAACAAAAATAAATGTTATTTTGTACTCTTCCACTCTTGCAGTCTAATTATAGTTACTTGCATTGCGATTGTCTTGCTCACCTCAGGTTTTTGCGCAGGTCTTGGAATTCTTGTATCATCAGGTCCAGATGCTAAAGATGCTACTTTTAACTGCAGAATAGGGAGAGGAAATTCAGGTATTTCTTTTAATCCCAAGTGAATAGAGAGAGCTGTGCTTGGAGATAGCTGTCTGATTCTCACTACTGTGCTTTTTCTCCCTGAACTTTAACAGGTTGAATATAGGGAAATCCAGGGAAACATAATAATAATACATGAAAGTACTATAGATAGAATAATTTGTACATTATATGCATAAATATGTAAAACATAAAAAAGATTATATGTTATCATATATATATAGAAATACATTCTGGGTTTGAGTTATTGGAGCTGAAAGAGTCTCTGTTTATTTTGTCTAACTTCTCAGTAGTGTGCAGTGTGATAAATACAGTGTAACTTATTTTACCCAGTTTAGGCTATTTGTGGAGTTTTTCTCCAAACTGATGTTTCCACATGGCCAAGTAAAAGGCTTGACTGCTTTTCTTTAAAAACTGAAGCCAGTGAAACAAACAACCACCCCAAAATTGAATATTGAGTTGAAAACTTCATCTGGTATCTTTCTGGTTAAAGGTTAATATGAGGAGTGAGTCTGTTACCAGTGAGAATGATGAGTTACTGCAACAGACTGCTAAAGGAAGGCTTGTTTTTGTCAGGTTCAAAATATCAGTCTATTCAAAGGCCAAACAGATGGTGATCTCTCACCTAAATATTGGGGTGAGGTCAGAATACAGGGCCGGATGACTCCCTTTTATGTTTTTATGTATTTGAAGTTAGTGGCCTGTTCAAGTTTTAGTGTGGTTTAGAAACTTTGTTACTAGCTTTTTTTTATTTTTTTAACTAGGCCAAAAAGTTCTGGCAGAAAATGTCCATCTTCATACAGCAGATGCAAGATCAAATGCCATGGTCCTTGCTAGTTTGATTAATAAACATAGGTGTGAAAGGTTTAATAGCTGTGAAACCAACTGTCCACACAAGGTGCAGTAAAAGTTTACCAACAAGTTAAGCAAAATAAAGTCAAATAAACCAATATTTTAAGAAAATTTTTAAAAGCTGCTTTTGTAAATTTTCCTTTTCAGAAGCATAGATCTAAGAGAGAAGTATTCTGTATTTTATCAATTTAGAGTGGCAAATCTTAGTTCTTGTGTCTGTACTCATAAATGAAATTTTTCATTGTAATCTTTGGATTCACATTTGTTGGAAAAAAATCCCGTGCAAATGTTCTGTTTTAGGTGCTGAACACTATTGAGGACTATTGTCAGGCATGAAATGGTTTTCTGTTGATTAATCACCAAAAAAATATTGTTCAGATCTCTGCAGTGAAGACTTCAGATATTCAAACTATTAAATTAAATATTATCACCCCATAGAACTCGTGGCTTTCAGCAGTGCTTCCAAAGGTTAGTAACATAAAAATGTGAAATCCCATTCAGAACAGCATCAGCACTTTTATTACTTTATCTCCCTGTTTTGGGCTCTGAAACAATACTGAAGTCCACAGCAATATGTACAATTATGCTGTCCAAAGTTAGTAAATGACATGGAGCCCAGGGCAGGAGAGGCAACTTTGAACCCAGAAGTTCTACTGTGAACTGGGGCTCCCTTCATTCTCTCTCCTGGAATGGTGCATTCCCAGACTAGAACTCTGAGCCTGGACTCATGTATTTCCTTTTATTCCTGCCTATCCCAGCTGCCTCAATATGCAGAACTGCAAAATGTGCTTTATTGGTCTTTCAGATTTGCTTCCAGCATAAATCAGTGAAGAAATCAAAGATTAGAATTTTCCATGTGGTCTGTTTGCTATTTTTTTCTTTGAGTTAGTGCCCTCTTGCCTGTTGGGGCAGTCAGCAAATATTTAGGCATGAGCAACTGGTGCTCCTGGTGATTTTGCAGCTTTGTGTCTGGAGCAGGTTGGTAGAATGCATTATATGGCTGGTGTAAGCTGCAGGCTTGGCAGCAGCCTGTGTCAGAGTGGCATCCCTCTAAGCCTGCCTTTGTTATGTTTTGGGTTTTTTCCCCCAGATAAAAATTCCTCTGATACATGGTGGACTGCTAAGTGTGCAGCTTTCTTCTTTACTGTTAATAAATAGCATTAATAATTATTTTATTAATAAATAATATTGCTTGTATCAGAATAAATAGCATTAATAATTATTTTATTAATAAATGATATTGCTTGTATCAGAATAAATAGCATTAATAATTATTTTATTAATAAATAATATTGCTTGTATCAGAATCTATAGAATTAATTATTGCTTAACATAAATTCCTATTGAGTTTTCTCATTGTAGGCTCTATGTCTATATATATATATATATATATATATATATGTATGTATAAAATAACATATACTTTTTTACCTGAGAGAATACATATGTTTTCCCATTTAGAATAAATGAGTTGTTTTTGTAAGGGTTATTATAAAGACAGTGTCAGCAAATGAATCCCCTTTTTTCTAATTTTTGCTTTTATTAATAAAAGCAAGTTCCTAAAGCCACTTTGACCTCAATGGATAATTTAGAAAATGTTTTAAACATATTTCAATTGCAATGCTTTAACCAAGTGAAAACAGTTTCAATGTTTGCATTTAAAAATGTTTGATGAATGGTTTTTGAGGCAAAGATGTATCATAGGTTCTTGGTAAATTCTTGTTCATGGAGTGTTTGCATGTATTTATAGCATAGTGCCTATGACCTTGCAGAGTAGTGCGTCATTCCTCCCAGTGTGCTGGGTGTCTGCACACCAACACAAATATATTGGGAAAGAACAGCAGTGGAATGTCTAAACACATGCTCATTAAAAGTCTTCTGCCAGCCTCTGTTGGATCAATCAGTAATGTATGAGTGGAATATAAATACAAGGTGTCTGTCCATAGCTGGAGAAGAATCACTGAAAGGATGAGATTTGATAATTATGTATTATCCTCTTGTAACTATTCAATGGAGAAAACTCAGAAGGACATACTGCTATCCACAAGGGTGTAAATTCATCCTCTTGATAAACAAAGAGAATACATAGATGGAGGGCAGGTTCTGCAGGTGCAACAAGATGCTAGTCTACATAGGATAAAAGATGACAACAGCAGAATAAAACCCATGGGTGTCAAAATGCAGAGAATATGGCACACAAAGCTTGACTGGAGGCAAATATAAGGAAGAAAGAAACAATCTCTTCCTCTTTGAGAAGTAGTCTAATGATACCAAACACTTGCATTGAAGGGGAAAATTAGTAATGAAACAATAACTCTGCTCTCTGTTGATCTTTTCATTGATGCAAACAAAGGAAACATATAGAAAGTACACAAAGATCTATGAATAAAGTTAGGATGGTCAAAAACATAAGGAGGCATGGCTAAAATGAATATTGGAAGGAAGCAAGAAATAAAAGATCCACAGATTAGTGGATTGACATATAAAGCTGAGGTGATTGAAATGTTTTCTGAAATGGTTAATCCGGCCTGTGTAGTCGATAGCCATAAAAGCATAAATAGTACCTTCCTAGGCTGCAGGGTGGGGGGAAAACCTATAGGTTGCTTGGATAAGCAACAGATTTTAAATCTGGTAGGGCCTGGTGAAATTAGTTCTAGGCTGCTTAAAAAAGCAACTAGCTGAAGTGATCTCATGTAGTGGATTGTAATTTCAAGATAGTGGAGGGAAGTAGCAGACTCAGATTAATTGGTGCATGCTTCTTCAGTGTGGGCTAAATGGGATGGGATGAAGAGGAAGCTGATGGATTTTAACTATAGCTCAAAAAAAATACTGGACCAGTGTTGAAACACATTTTAGTGCCTAGGAAAAGAAGTTGAGCAACAGCCAAAGCAGACTTAGCCAGGATAAATTCTTTTAAATCCAGCATTGCTACTGCTTCTGTGATGGAGTAGCAGGCCTTGTGGTGCAGAGCGATTCTATTATATTAATAGATTGATATACTGGAGTCCTCAATGTTCACATGATAGCCTGATTAACAAGCTGGGGAATTGTGATCTATAAACTGCACTTTAGTGAGTAAAATTAGCTGGAAAACCATTCCCAGAAGGCAAGTGAGGTCAAGTAACAAGTACTTGGTACAGCCTCTACAAGGTCCAGTCCAGCAAAGGCTTGATTAACAAATTTTTATGCTTTGTCAAATAGATTACAAGCTGGGAGGGAGAGTAAGAATACTGGAGAGCAATCATATAATTTAAAAAAAATTACTTTAATATTTAATGTGAGCTTGTATCATGTCTTCAAGTCCTTTGGAGTTGTTTTGTGAAGAAGATTTGAAGTACTTAGTGGTGGTGTGGTCAGCTAAAAGGAGGCTTAGGCTAATATATTCCAAAAGAAATGGGATGAAAAGGGATGAAAATCCTGCTGCAAAAACAAAAAAAAAAAAAAACATGAGATAGAATGAATGAACAATGGATCTAAATTCCAGAAAGACTTGGATTGGACATTTGGGGACAATTTCAATATTAGGATAGATTTATCCAGTCATGTTCATCTCTAGATCTAAACTGTTCTTAAGCATCAGGCAGGAGTGAGGAGCTTATTTGATCTCTCCCTGGGAAAGACAGAGCATTGCTTAGTGGGATGATTTTTTCCTTCCAGCTTCTTTTTATGTGTTTTGTATTGGTAACTGCTTGGAGGGACTTCAAGAACCATTTAAGTCCTTTCCCTTTGATCTTCAAGACTGTATTTACCTGACAAATAGTGCTCAAACCTGTAGTCTGAAGCCTGTCTCTTACATAAAAGCATCAGGTGGGCTTAAAGGGGTGGTTTCTCTTTGTTGTCTCAGGTCTGCTGCTTTAGTGGATAGATGTATCAGAATCCACAGTTTGCCGTGGGCTGTTATGGCACAAAAGAGAGGGGTCATGTGAGCAGCCAAATAAATCTTCCTGTCTTAAAACCCTGAGGGACTGATTGGAATCTAGGCTTGCTTGGCAGAGGACATGGAAGGGAATATCCTTCCTTTCCAAATCCTGGCAAAATACTTGTATCATTTAAATTAAATGGGCATCCAGAAAGGATAGGAAGACTTCAGGTGATAGCCAAAGCAGACATTGTGTCCTCTGCCACTGTGGTAGGACAAATAAAGCCTCTGCCAGGAGAGGAGATAGTAATTCCCCTGTGTACATCCATAAAGGATAAAATAGGAGTTACTTTTCTGTTTCATTGCTATATTTGTTCTAGCAATGTGAATTCTCAAGATAATTCACTTTTTGCTTTGTGTTTGAGCTCTGTGGTGCACACTTGTTAAGAGTAATAAGGGTAAATGAAGCTCATTTCTCCCAAATGGTTTATCCTGATGAGTGGTGTTATGGAAGACTGCCTGACTTTCCAAATCTTTATTCTTCTTGGGGGTAATCTTTGAAAAATGACTTTATAACTTCGTCTAAAGTATTTTTTAGCCTTCCTGTACAACACTAGTAGTTTTCTTTAGTGAACTTTGAGATCTCTAGCTAGGCAGATTTGTTAGGTTTAGGATTTTTGTCCAAGTAAATGTGACTGTGTCCTGCTGCATGATAGGGATGTTCCCCTGTGATTCATACTGTTGGTCAGCCACCCCAGAAAGGTGTCTCAGTTGAAATCTATAGTCTATTCCAGCTTAAGAATTTAAATATGGTGTCCTCACTGGTGGTGGTGAATCTGATCTGTCTGGAAGCTGACTAGTCCTTCTGCACAATGCCAATACCCAAATCGTTTCCTGTTTCCCATAGTGCTCTTAGATACAGTGAGTTAAAACATCCTTTTTTGTGAGTTCACTTCATAGCAAAACCATGCTTTGTCTCTTCCAGCCATTGGATGGAATGGATTTAGTTATTCATTGTAGGGTGCTCCCTTCAAAATCCACATGGTGCTTTACCAGATCACTAGTTTAGAAAACATCTGTCTGTTATGGGCATTTTTGGTGGTGTTTAATACTTTTGGTTTTCTCAGATTGAGAGAGAATACTGAAGTAATGACATGATGCTTTAAAATGATCTGTCTTATTTATGGCGTCTGCTGCCTCTGCAGTATTATTGTAAACACGTTCTGATGATGGATCTGTGTCACATGTGGGGTGAGGCTGATGTTAATGGAGAAGAATTAATCTTGACATGTCAGGGAATATTCTGAGCAGGCATGTGAACATATTTCTTAAAGACTTAAATGACTACTTGCCTTCTTTCTTAAGGCTTCAGTCTGTTGAGAGAGATGAAGGAACATTTTCTCTTGCTGAGCTTGTCAACTCCAGAATTGCCTGACCTTGGGAATGTCTTTGGCTGGAATAAGGAGTTGCTTGAAAACAGTGGAGGTTCTCAAAGTGATGCGAAGTAGGGCATCTGGGGCACTTCTAATGCTGTTGCTTAGTCAGCTTTTCCTTATAATTGTTGGAAATTACTTGATCTGTAAATTTATGAGTTTATGTGATTCTGCTGAGTTGATTTTCAGGACATCATAACTAGAATTTTTATTTTCAAAATAAGTGAAGCATGAAGCACACTTCTGGTAATATCTTGGTTGATATTTATTTTTTGACTGCATTGAAATGCTTTAAAACTGAAGAAATCAAACACAAACATTTCCTTATCTCTTGCTGTTTAGTAATGAGGTAAGCAATTATAGGATGTACATTGGCAGCTTAGTTAAAAAAAGATTTGTTTTCTTTCTTTTTTTGTTTTTAAATAGGAGCTAATACCTAGAGATCTGTAGGAACCAGAAATGCTTCAGCTTGAATGTATTTTGTAAATAGCAGCATCTGTTCTCCTGATCTAGCAGTCACTAAGTCACATGAATGCTTTTTTAGATTTTTTTTAAACTTTCTTTTGATTCTGCTTCTCTTTCTAGAGGTAATTTTAGAAGTTGGCTGTTCATTTCAACTCATAACTGGATATATTCCTTTCCAGTCTACACTCAGCTTCTAGTGTCCACTTAGATCTCTATCTGAAATTGTTTTTCTTGCTCTGACTCTAATAGTGTATGGGTAGCAGTGATCCTTCCCATCTCTGCATTGATTTTCCTAATTTAGATCTAAGTTTCCAAAAAGCCAATTTATTTATATTTTTGGGATTTTTTTTATCATACAATTTGTTTGTCCTGTTTATTAGTAAATAACTGTCTTTATTTTGGGCTCTTGGCATACATTTGGGTGCTTTATGCTGACAAATGGGGAAATTCTATGTATCTTGAGGAGATGTTCAAGCAAAGGGAAAAGCTCTAAGATTTTGCAATGTTTTGTAAATTAGCATGCAATACAAAGTAAAAAAAAAGTATGGACTTCTGGGTAATGTAAAATAATGTATCTTCTGTTAGCCTGATCAAAGCATATTACTTTAAAGAAAATTACATTGTCTTACTGTGACAAGTGCAAAGTGAGCACTGAAGAAATACTTGCTCTTTTGTCATCTTACTCTTGACTTTTTCTTCAGGTCAGGGTTTCTCCTTTTAAAATAAACATAGTGGAAAAGTACTGAATATACCATTGTGGGCCTGAAAAAAAGGTTTTGAAAGCTTGATTATATTTTCCTGTGGATACCAAGTGTTTAAATTTCCAAAAATATGGTTTGCTGTCAGTATGGTTTTCTATTCCAGTAAATTGTTTACAGTTTAACGGGGATTGGAGGTTAGGTTTCTCTCCAGAAATCAATGGAAACATGGAAATCTTCACTTGAAGCTACATAAATTAATTAAGCCCAAAAAGTTAAGTGTTGGCAGTTTTTCTTGTTTACTGCCTTTCTGATGTTTTCAGTGACTTTGACTTTTTTTCTTTCCCTTTGTCTTTTTTTTTTTTTTTCTGGAAAGCTTAGGTTAAATTACTGCCAAAAGTTGGTTTGGGAAGGTGAACTGGTTTAGTTCTATTTAAACCTAGTAAACAATTTACCATTTTTCTTACTTCAGCTTTATGTAGAAACAAAGTTTGTTCTTTCATGTAATTTTGGGTTAAAAGTATCACCCAGTACTGTGTTCTAGTGCAAAAATATAACCCAAAAATATACTGGGCTGGTATTTTAAAAATAGAGGTGATGCTGCTTATGTAATCTGATAATATGTCCCTTCTGTGCAACTGCAAGAACTTACTTTCAATTCAGGTACTGTATTGTAGAAATGCACTGAAAACTGCTTCTGAAAACATGTGGGTTTTATTTTTTTCCCTGTAAATTAGTTAAAAATTTTAACTTTTTTTCACTATTCTATGCCTTCTGGAGTCAGTATTAAAGTTTTCTTAGTTGCAGGTCTTTGCTGGCAGGTCCTTTGTCTGCCTAAATAGTTCAGGCTTGTGAGCCTGAGCTTTGAGACTCAAGATGTAATCACCTCTTCACCAAATTTCTCTCCCTGGGATATTGTTGATTAGTATTGAATTGTTTGTAAACGGTTTTCTTCTGAGACAAATATTTTTGTCAAGGATTTCTTAACTCCAAGAGAGTAAACATGGAATAATATGACATTTATTCAAAGGAGGGATAAACTTGAAAATGCAAACTTATTTAAAGTTCTAAAGCCTTTCCTGCGTGCATTTTTTTTCTTTTGTTTTCTTTTTTTGGTGGGAGAGGGGATGGTGTTTGTGTCTGGGAGGAGGAAAACCTCTTTTCTGAAAGATTTTTTTTCCATTGCAGCTTGTTGCTGAGCCTGTTGCTGGTGTTCTGGTGCTACAAAACTCTTAGCTTTAAATGCAGCTTGTTTGCCAACAGCACATTCCACGCAGATTAAACCGTTTGTTTGGATTTTCCATTTATTTAAATTTTAGTTCTAAACTAGTTTCACACTGATACCCATGTAGAAGAAAGACCAAAGAAAGGAAAAAGTTTAAGAAAAACTTTGTATTTCTGTGAATTTCAAGTCAGTGCTGAGTGCAAACTTATGTCCCTTTAACAGTACTAAATATTTGGCAACTGCTGTGCACAAAACGTTTTCTGGAGCTCACCATGTTACGAGATAAGGCCTTTCCAGGATATGCTTTTGATATTTGCTGTAACTTCCTTTGTGTCCATTCTGTCCTTCCTACTTGTGTTACAGAAAAGGTTTTGGAAACCTTATAACTTCACCTAGGTTACATTTTGTTTTTAAGAGTTATGTTTGTAATGGTTGCTTATGTTTACCGAGAAATTGATGTATAAATAGTGTTCTATAAGAAAAACTTAATTCTGACATTTTTATTGCTACTGTTCTGTTCCACGAGGCAGGAAAATAAGCCAAATGGAAATGGTTTTGTCTGGCTTCTAGAAGGCATATTGGTATCTTGGCTTGTAGTGTTCTGCTTTTCTAGCTCTTCAGAATATGGCAACTCTGCTTGGCTGATATTGTCTATAATCTGTCAGAAGAGTATGTGTAAATTGGAAATGTCAAATGTTGCTTCTTTTTCTTTCCTTATTTGGTGTCAGGCCTTTCTGTTAAAGGATTCAAGGTTTTGAGTAAAGTTTCACTAGGAAAGCTGTTTTTAATGCAGAACATACCATTTGTAATGCACAATGTAAAAATCTTAATTTTAGATTCTAAAGGTAGTAGTTAACTCTTTGTAGCTTATGCATTAAATGAATACCTAAGATTGAAGCATAGACTGTTCTGTGTTCTTTGTAGAGTTTTCTGTATGTTTGTGTCTAGTGATATAAGACTTGGGAAAAGTGCTGGTTTTATACACTCTGAATTCAGTGTGCAGTTCATTACTCCGAAGGACAGTGGAAAATATGGCTCCTTCATGATTCAAAAATTAATTTTGTACTGGTAAGCTGTGGTGTGCTTCCCATATATGTGGCTTCCACCTATGTTCCTCTTCTCAGAGCCCCAGGTCTGCGGTGCAGTGTGTCACACATCTACATGTTTTGGGGGGAGGTACAGTTCTTGGCTACCAGATCTCTGGGGAAGGGCAGCCACATGGCTCAAAAGTCATTTCCAGTGGCAATAAATCTTCATGCATGTGCATAAAAACATGCTAAGGTGATTGCAAAGTTCTGATGGAAATGTCACATGGAAGCTAAATGACTTGCTGTTTGTTCCCTCAAAAAAACAGTTGCTAAAAAATACTTGGGAAGATGTCCTGAGGTCAAAAAAACTAATGCATTTTGCAGAGAATAAAATCAGATTTTAATACTATCTTCTAAACCTCTTCTTGGTTGGGAAACTGAAAATTTCTCTAGTTGCACACTCACTCAGACTCACAAATTCCCTGTTTAATAATGAATAAAAATGCCTTTTGAGGAATAAAATGTCTTCAAAGATATAATCTCAGAGTTTGGGTCTGGGATGCTGGTGTGAGAGGGCCAAAGCTTGAAGTTTTGTTTGAAGTCTATGGCTTTAGTGCAAACTTATCCCAGATTATCCTTTGCTAATATAACCTGTCTGATTCTGTCCTATGTGATGGTCTGGTGTGATTTTTTTTTTTTTTTGTATGTATCTGTTTTAGACAGCTGTAAGGAGACACCTTCTTGATTCTGTAACAGAAACAAACATATCATCATGTCTATCATGTCATACAAGCCTATCATCAAAACTTCAGCAGAAAAATGAATACTAATCTTCTAAACATTTGCTCTATGTACTTGTTGAGGGTGGAGCGACAAGTCCTGCTGCTGAACCACGAGGTGCTGAAAGGAAGCCCTTGCTTTCTAAACTCCTTCTCAGAGAGAGGTCCAGGTGTGGCTGGATCCAGTCTTAGCCCTAGATTTCTTTCCTGTACAGTAAAAAAGCTAGGACTGCTAGCAGTGTATTTATAGGATAGAACAGAGCACTATTGCAAAGCTATTATATTAAAGCTTGCAGGAAGGAGTAGGTACATGTGGGTGGAACTCACCCTACCAATGCTCATAGGCAGGTCTCTCTCTTAACCTTGAGGAGTGTCAAGAGGGAATATGCTAGAGAAACCTTACCTTATAAAAGTGGACTGGACTTTCCTAGTATTAAGAGACTGACTGCCAGTCCCATGTCTGCCAGGTTAGCTTAGCAGCTTGTCTGCCAAATCTTTGCCTCACTGTCAGGATACTGAATTGGGGTTTAGTGTAGTTCAACACCAAAACCAGCACATGGCCTGAGCTCAGCCCACCACTGATAGCTGTGCAAACAGGACATTGTCCAAGTTGCTTGACCACATTCCGGGGTAGAATATCCCGCTACAGTACTACTTGAATTAATTTGTTTAAAAATGAGAGTGGCCAATCCAACTAGACAGGACTTGGAAAAAGCATTGAGCTCCTTTGTTGTCTAAAACTGCTAAGAAATATAAGTAGAAATCAAACTGGAAAGAGGATGTGCTGTAAGTTTTTATTATGGATATAGAATATAAGAGGCAGTCTAACAAAGAACTAACTCTAAATTCTTAAGCCAAGCATAAATAATTTTGAAATAGAATGAAGTGATTTTCCTAGGGATAGTATCATGTGAAATATCTTCTCCTTCTGTATGTAACAGAAGCCAGGGATAATATAATTTCATAGCCCAGTTTGAGACTAAATTCCTTTATCTGGTACAACGGTAGATTCTGATGTTCATTGAAATGGAGCTCTTCATCTCCAACAGACTAAAACAGTCTTCATGTGGATAATAAAGTCTGTAAACTACTTTCTTTTCAAAATAGTGTGATACCTCTTACATAGTTTGCATTTCTGAATATTGAGCTCTCTGAGAAGTCTTGAACCCTAAGACTTGAAATGGCAAGGGGAAGCTTCCTCTGAGAAGTTACTTGATTTTTCAACAATTCTGAATATTATAGAATGATAAAGAATTGAAGCAGCATGCCATATAATACTCTGCTGCAACAATATTCTGCTACTATAAAAATACAAAAGAAAAACTGCTATTATGTCCTTGTGGCAGTTGCTTTCCTTCATGTAACTGGATCATGCCTCTTCACAGAGTCTGATTTGGAAATCTGGCATCATCTGCAGGAGAGCATTCTAAAGGGAATGCTCTCCTTATTGATGCAAATTCTAAATTTCTAGAAGGATCTTACAGCGATCTTTTTTATTTCTCTCTTGTAGTGGAGATGAAGTCCAGGAAATGTGTGGGGCAGATTATTTAATAAAAAATGGATTTTATTTTTTTACCCCCCTTGGCTCTGTATTTGTATTGGGTTTGTATGGCAAGATTTTGGTTTCATAGCAGCTACAGGGGTGACTCCTGTGAGAAGCTGCTGAAAATCTCCCAAATGTCTAATTGGCTCCGAGATGGGCCTGTCACTGGCCAAGGCCAAGCCCATCAGTGACAGTGGTGGCACCTCTGGCATAATGTCTTTAAGGAAAGCCCCAGGTAATAGCAGCTGGAGTGAGAGAAGGGAGGGATATATGAGAGAAACAGCTCTGCAGACAAGGGCAGTGAAGAAGGAGGGGGAAGTGGTGTTTTAGGGACTGAGCTGAGATTCCATTGCAGCCCATGGTCCGGACCATGATGAGGCAGGATGTCCCAGTGGAGGTCTGTGGTGGAGCAGATCTCCACCTACAGGGTGTGGAGGATCCTACACCAGAGCAGGTGGATACCTGAGGAAGTCTGGGAGCCTGTGCTGTGGCAGTCTCCTGGTAGCACCTGTGGCCTTGTGGAGAATGGAGCTGTAGAGATTTTGCTGGCAGGATTTGTGACTCTGAGGGGGATCCATGATGGAGCAGTCCATTCCTGAATGGCTCCACCCCACTGGAAGGGACCCCAGCTGGTGCAGTTCATGAAGAACTGCAGCCCTGAGGAAGGATGCACTTTGGAGAAGTTAATGTAGAACTGCCTCCTGTGGGGAGGGACCCCTGGAGCAGGGGAGGAAGGAACAGCAGAGACAATGTGTCTGATCACAACCCCTTTCCCTGTTCCCCTGCATTGCTAGGGAAGAGGAAGTAGAAAAAATTGTGAGGGAAGTTAAGCCCAGGAAGAAAGTGGGGTTGGGAGGGATAAGATGCTTGAAATTTTGGGTTTATTTCTCATTATCTTACTCTGATTTATTAATAATTTAAAATAATTTCCCCAAATCAAGTATGTTTTGCCTGTGATGGTAACTGGTGAGTGAGTGATCTCTTCCTGTCCTTACCTGGGCCTACAAGCTTCTTTTATTATATTGTCTCCCTGTCTAGCTGAAGAAGAGAGGGATAGAGCAGCTTTGGTGGGGACCTAGCGTGCAGCCAGCATCAATCCACCACAATACTGGAACTAGTTCTTCAGTGTGTGTTTTTGAGAGTAAAATTTAGAATTTGCTAGAATATCAGTGTTTATCTGGTTGTTACAGAGTTGTTTGATGTCTCAAAAAAATCCTCCTTTTTGTGAAAATGTGCTGCTTTAGACAGAGTGCTTGCAGGAAAAGGCTTCCTCAGTAGTAACTGAAAGTCCAATGAAGACCAGCAAGAAAAATACCCTTAGAATAGCCAAAACCTATGAACATTAAGGTCTCAAATTCCATTCTTTGGCTTGCCTCTCTCAGGTGAGTGACTTATGAAGGCAGTTGAACTAACAAAGAAAGATCTTCTCAAGCATTAGGAGTTTCATGTTTTCATTTAAAGTTGTAAAAATCTTTGAGCATTTGTCTTGGGTGTATGAGTATCTCATTCAAGCATGAGTGGGATCTGTACTGAACTGGAGTTTGAAACTTGCTCTGCCTCATCTCAAAACTTAGCTTGGCCCTTAAGGTAATTTTTATTGACAAGATGTCACATTGAGAAATAAATCCCTGAGGTCTTAAAACTTTATCGGGTTAGGAAAAAAACACATTTTGTCCAGATGCAGTGAAATTAATTTACCTCAGTCCAAAGTGCTTTATATTAAAGCCAAAGTAGTGAGAAAGCTTTGAAGGCCCTGCAAGGTGGGTGAAGGATTTAATCTGAGTAGTGGTAATCCAGTTAGATTAATGAGGTGAATTGAACAAGAATTTTGGTGAAGACTGAAACATGCTAAAATAATTTCTCCAGTCAAAACGTTAAGTATTTGTCTTCTCTTTCTTTTTAGGACACTTCTAAATATGTTGCCTTCAGAAAACTAGGATGAAATACATGTTTGCATGGCTCTTTTAAAGTTCATCTTCTGGGATCTTTTTTGAAGAGGGAGGGAAAGAGTGTGTTGTGCTACAGAAATAGGACACAATTTGTTTTTGTATCATAAGAGGAAAGCATTTTTTCTTTATTCAGATTAAACACATCTATTTAATTAGATTGTTGTGTTCGGATTTGGTTGGGATTTTTTTTCCCCTTGATTTTCTCCTGAAGGATTTATTGTCTTAGCAGTAGTATTTTGGGCACTTACTGTCACATTTGGAGGGAACTGCTTTACTGAGGGTACTTACATTAATACCATCACATTATCTAAAAATTATAGATTAAAAATAAACCAGCAGGTACTTCATTAAAAGTGTAGTGTACCACAGACATTATCCTGAAAAAAATCCCATCTGCCTGTTATTTTTGGGAGCAGCCCTAATTTGCCAGAATGGCTGCTCCTGTGTAGTAGAGTGAAGCATGCATGTGCTTGCAGGGTTGAGGCCCCTGTGCTGGTTGGTCTGTCCAGATGCATCTTGAAACATTGCTGCAGGATTCTGTTTCAAAACTCACTTAGTACTTCCATTTGTTACAAACAATCATGTGTCTCCTCTTACAAGTGAGACACAGGAGGTGTTTCCTGGAGGTTCCCATGGCCATAAGTGTGATCATTGTGCCAAGCTGACACTCACACTTGTCTCTTAATCTGAGAAGTTACACTGTGAGTAGAGAGATGCAGGAAGCAAGTTTTGGATGGGCCATATGGAGCCTGGAAGCAGTGTCTCTATTTATTTGTGTGGTGTACCTTTCAGCAGGGCCTGGGAGGTTAAATGTAATGTCATATGAATGTAGCTGCAATTATTTTCAGGACCAAATTGGCTCAGCGTGGGCTACCAGGTGTGCCAGTTGCCACAGCAGTAAATAGACATTCCTCACTTGTATGTGCTTCACAGAATTCTACATGGAATGAACTTTAATCTGGTGCACCTGCTCCAGGAAGATGTAATGAATTTGAAGGAACACTTGGGGGAGACTTCATGTCTCATGTTTTGTTGCCAGTTTTTGATTTGTTTGAAGTGACATCAATATAAATGGAGATGTATTACTCTAAAACTCTTGAAAAATGAAACCTTTGTCCTTTTGTCTTATGCTATTTCTGTTTGCAGAATAGTAACATGAAAACTTCTTGAGATGGGGCATATTTTTAGTTATTTTTCTGTTGGTGATGAAATCCTGCTAGTTTTCTTTAGAAATAATGTAATTGTAACTGACTTAAAGCAGTGATGATTGACACAGTTATAGTACAGGGAGAAGAAAAGCATTCGTGAATAAGAAGTTTGTGGTAGTAGGTGAATCAGCACTTTATATATTAATTATGAATAACGTCCACTATATTCAAGTATCATGCCTATTTCTATTTTAATTAATGATTGTCACTATTTCAGTTTTGTAAGGCATTTATCTCCAACTGAAACTTCCCTAATATTACCTCTGTATTGTTAATGAAGCCTTGGCATCAATATGTCTTTCAAAAAAACAAAGCTGAAAGAAGGAAAAAGGCACTCACTGCACTAAGTCACCACATCTGAACACAAGAGGCATGCACTCCCACAGATTAAAAAAAAACCCAAAGCCAAAACAACAGAAAAAAATCCTCTGCCCAACTACAGTGATGTTTTTATAACTGAAAGAGTTGGGGTAAAAAAGCTGAGGTTTGTGAAGGAAATCAGTCCTGAGTATGTATGATGGTGTCTTCTGTTGCTGGCTGTGGTATTGACTTTCCCCGATCTAACCTGAAAATACTAGTAAAGGTACTAAGTGAAAATAATAGCCAAAATCAGTCTGTTTTCTTTTTCTGAAGGATCTAGCAAGGGATCTATATGAAGGACTTTAGGGGAAAATATACTACTAGAAGACTCTGGTGAATAACTCTTAACTTTAATTTTGAGCTTATCCAAGAAGAATTTTAAACTAGCACATGGCAGCTAACCAGTTTTTCTAAGAACAGATTCAACAAAAGAGTAGATTCTAGTTGGGAAGAAATGGCTGACATTTAAGGTTTTAGGACTTTTTAGTTCCTGTTAAACAAAATTTATCAATAAACATATTTAAGCTATCTCTGGAATTAAATAATTTTTTTTCTGCTGAACTGTATTATCTTAAGTAAAATAATGTGTGGTAGTGTTGCTATTTGCTTTTTTTTTCTTTATTCCAAGAGAGTAAAACTACTGCATTGTCAAGGCTAAAATCTGTTTAAATACTGTTAATTGTCCACTAATATAAAGAAAGATAGATAGTGGAAAATAGAATTTTTGGCAGTCCTCACTAGCTAGAAGAAACTATATTCTTTGCTGTGTGACTGTGGTGCACAGGAGTTGCTGGTATGTGCTCAGAGGGACCCTGCATGGTGAAACTTCCTAGCTGTGTTTCAGCTTTTATCCTACTGTGTGGCAAGGCCTCATCCAGTGGGAAAGGTGCTCTACTTAATTCAACCCTGGCTGTGGCAGAGCTTACTATGCCATATTTTCATTGGCAAGTTTGTTGCTGCTTTATCATTGATACCTCATTCACAATAAGAGTAAGAGAAGTGAGGTACTGCAACATATGGCACTATAGGAAAAAGTAACCCTAACAGGAAAATGTTCTCCCTTCAGTAAAACAAAATCTTGAAAATTGAAAGTTGAAATAATCTAGATAGACTCAACTTCTGGTAGTTACTAGCATCAAAATACTTTGCTTTTCAAACCTAATGTTTTTTATAGTATAGCTGGTGGGTTTTTTTGGGTTTTTTGTTTGTTTGTTTGTTTTTGTTTTTTTTTTTTTTTTTTTTTTTTTTGCTTGGTTGGTTTTGGGGTTTGTTTGTTTTAAATGGAGTAAGATAACTTCAGATTTCTGCACTTACAGCTACCAACATGGGAGTTCCTCTGTCCTGTGTTATAATTATTTGTCAAGACAAAGGTTCTGTTTTTCACTAAGTCACTGAAAGACAATGACACAGTCTAAAGACAGGAGCTGAGTTCAGGAAGCTTGTGTTTATGACCCAACTGAGAGCTTCAAAATTCAGGATCCTTCTTACCCTTTAGCCAAAATCAGTGAGCATCTAGGCAGAACTTCATCAGATGTTCAGCCACACTTACGGCTGTTTCAGATCTGGAAGTGAGCAGTAGTTCCACGCCTGTGCTCAAGTAAGCTCACTGTGGATCCAGAGGTTAAATGTTTCCTTCTATCTCCTCTCAGGGTTTGCAGAACATGGTGTTCTTGGAGCATGTTTACTGAAGACCTATCAGATGGGCTTTGCACAAAACAAACCAGAGCTACCCCTCCCGCTCCTGAGAAATAGCTTAGTGGTTAGAGCATTTCCAAAGAGTGAGGACTCTGGGTTCAGCACCTTTTCTCCCTGAGGTGATTCAAAGTCATGCCCTTTACATGCCTGGGCTCCCAAGATGAGAGAATTGAACTAGCTTTTGCTCTCATTTCCAGGCCTGTGAACAAGTTAAGAATTGCATGTAAAGCAGGACTAATGCAGTTGGAAGTGCTGGCTGTGTCGCCATCATTAAACAGCTTACCTTTATTTAGAGAAGAGGTGAAGTCACCTTGGGCCCATTAATGACTGGGACTTGGCCTCTATCTTGTTGAAGTGATCTCACTGCTGAGGTGAGAGCACCAGTCTCTCAGCTTGAGGCTGTGGTCGTGAATAGATGCAGTTGCCTTTTTGTGGTGGGTAGAAAGCTCTAGCACAGTGAGAGATAAGGCACTCCTGTCTTTGGTGCTTCCTGTTGGTTAACTTAGGTGACTTCCAACTTGACCTACAGGTTTTGTGAATGCTAGTTAAGGTACATTACCCTCCTCAATCTCTGTGTAACTGTAGAAAAGGTAACTTTTGTGTTCCTGAGTAATAGAGTGAAGTGTGATCTTTGCTTAGACACTTGAAGAAATGTTGTCTTCAACATCGTTGGACTTGTCTGCACAGTGTTTATTGTATTTGTAAATTTGACCTTTCACTAAGGTGGTACTTCCTTGAAATATTTTTTAGTGGCTTATACACTAGATAACTAAACGACCTTTTTTATGTTCCTGTAGTGAGAATGCACATCAAACTTTCAGCTCACAAGCACCTGAAAAGGCAGTTGAAAGTGGAGATATTTTGTCATTTGTTTCTTGCACACGTTTATAGTACCCAATCAGTCCTAATGCATGAGGGCAATTATCCCCCCGTGCTGGAAAGCATTGTTTCTTCAGTGAGGGTGCTTCCTGAAGGCCTGAGAACTTTTCTCTCCCTTTCTAGATAGCCAGACTTCTTCTAATTCATATCTCCTCACACGTGAGGGCACTGTAGGTTCGTTATTCCTTTATAACTGACTGCCACATCTTGGTGGAGGTTTGAACCAAAACTGGGTGTCTGTTGGTATTTTTTATGAGTTTTCTATTTATCTTTAGTTTTGGAGAAAAATGTTTGCATCTAGAAGTTCCCATTAAGGGAAAAGAAGAACAGTTCTTTAAAATATCAATGGGTGTATAAGACTTCATAGAACAGTTTGGGACCTAGAAAGAAAATAATTGGTCTCTAGTGGATTTGCAACTTGCTTTCAAAACCCAAGTGCAGTGAGATGTGAGTAACCTGCACTAATGCAGCTAAGTGGCTGAAACAGGGTTACAGAACCAGCAGGACAGTCTGGAGGAAGAACAAAACAGTGTCAACAAGTATTGTACACTGGGCTGAGTTAAATAGAGGCTGAAGTTGAAATTCTTCTTGAAGAGAACTGTGTATTCTTGTTGCTATTTAAGTTTTCCCATGTCAAGCTTTTTCATTTGACTGTATTATGCAGGAACTAGATCATTAGCATTAAAAGAACCTGAAGTTCTTCCAAGTTTATATTCAGGCCAAATGAAGTAAGCCTCAAGCAAACATGCAACTAGATGACATAATAGCATATATTAAATGTGCAGAGGCCTTTTTATTTCCCCATCTCCTAATTATATCAAACAATAGGAGATGAAATACATGTCTCTTTAGTGACACTGTGCTTCCACTCTGTTTAATAGATCTTTTTTCAAACATAGATATGTGTGCAGTTGAATCTTGCACAGAGTGGATGGCCACGGGCATTGTGAAATGCCAGAGGTTTCATGAACAGTACCATGAAAATCTGCAACCTGAAGAGCCCCTGAGTGTTTCTCTGTGATGAACTTACAAGATATACACTAACACTTCCCTTCACACTCAGGCCTTCTGATTTTAGGGTAACTTCCCATGATTGCATGTGAACTAAATTACCATTAACTTTGGAGTAGCTCATCTATAAAAACTTACTTGTCTGACTTGCTGTGTAAAACACATCAAATGGGGAGCGTGCTGTCAGTTGCTGTGACTGAAGTGACAAGATTTAACTCACAAAATGGTGGTAAATTGATTGTTTGCAATTGTGTGAACTTATTATGATAACAGCTCTTATTAATGTTTACTTTTCCGTCTGTGTTAAAGCATGCCTGCATGCTAAAACATATATTCCAGCATCTTCAAAACTTCTTAAAGGATTTTGGAAAGGAAGGAAATGTAGCAAATGCCAAACATCAAATGGTGCTGTAGACAATTATTGGTTTAATCTATTGGCAGTAGATTAAAGAAGGTGGCTGATGATGGCCAGTTCTTCCCTGTTTTCCCACAAGACTGGGCTAATAGTTTTCTCCCTACCTTTCCCAAGTGAAATGAATTAGTTTTATGATACCTGGGGTGACTGTTTAATGACCTCCTAGCTGTAAAAGCTTTTATGAACATCAGAAGCCTAGAGTTATAAATATGGAACTTCAAAATAGTCTGGGTTTTTTTTTGTTTGGTTCGTTGTTGTTTCTGGAATAGCTAGCATAAAACCAAAGGCTGGCCCATTGTCAGGTTAGCAGACTTCCTTTTTGGCGATTCCTTCCCTCTTCTGTGAAGTTTTTAATCTTCAAAATATCAAATAGAGAAACAAGCAACAAACCAAAGGAAAACAAAACCCCCATAGTTTTCCTTTTAACATTAAGTTATCAATGTCCTTGAAAAGATGGAGTCAGCCCTTTTACTGTAGATCATTATACTTTGGGTGGAACCAGGGAAAATAGTAGTTTGTGCAAAATGGAAGCTGGTAAGGCTTTGCTTGTGTAATGGTCTGCTTGATTTCTCCCTGCTGGAAACCTGAGAATATGTCCAACCTAAATGGTGGACATTTATTAATTTAATCTATCCCACAGTGACTTGCTTCTTGTGGACCCCTTATGCATTACTAGACCCAGCTGGTTTGGAAAGGGGTGATTTATAGAGGCGTTAGTGAGTGTAGCTAGATCTGTACTTGGACCAGAGTTCAGGAATAGCATTGAGCACCTACAATTTACATTGTCCAAGTGCTGGTTTGTGGGTTTTACTTTTTACCTCTTGGAGGAACCACTCTGTAAGCTGAAGGGGAAAACAAGTGCTCAACTCTGGCATTAGACTTTCATGGAATGAGGACACAGTCCCAGCTCAAATATAACCATTTCTTCTAGCGATTTCTTTTCATCTTTCTTGAAGTAGAAGAATTTGAGATGGGGGTTTCAGCAGATGACAGTCTAGCAGGTTGCACCTCTGGCTCAAGATATCAGCATGTGGGAGGACAGAGGCTTTTGGACTTACTGCTTCGGGTGAGTTTGGAGCCAGGCAGAGCTTTGTGCAGCAGTACTCGGAGCTATGTAGGGGCTGCAATGGGTGCTGCTTGCTTGCTTCTCTGGAGACAGAGCTGAAACAAGAGAGGAAGTCTAGTTACCGTTTCTGGAGCGGGGAAGAGAGAAGTACAGGTTGGTGAGGGAGAGCAACACAGTAGCTTGTGAAGTTAGGAAGAATTTTCTGATGCTTGTTCAGTGTTATCTCCCCTTCACTACTCTAGGAAAGGAAAATTCTGTGATCTGTGAAGATTGTGAGAACATAAAGCTTTGAGAATATTTTCAAAGCAAGCAGTATTTTTCAGTAAGAGCGTTGTGTGAGTGTTTACATGGGGCAGTAGAGAGAGGTATTAGGAGAAAGCATAGCTAATAGTAACACAATAAATATTGCTTTGGAATTTATGCACCTCTGGCTGATTGTTTAGTGCTCTTGTCCTTGAAAAGTGCTCTGTGAAATATGAAGATTTCTGTAGAAAAAAAGTTTTAGAAATCTTTTTGCCTGTTTTAACCTTTTAATAGTCTGATTATCAAATGCTAGGGAGATAAAAGTTCATTCAACATTAGATTGTTGAGACAACCAAGTACTGAATCATAACCCTAATGCCTGTTTAGTGCCAACTGCCAAATAAAATCATGTTATTGGAATGAAGTGCCTATATCCTGTTAAGGCACAAGAATACTTGGCAGTTAGCATCCAGTCATTTCACTAAGCTTTACAGCCAGGGATTGTAAAGAAAGAGCGGAACTTGCAAATATTAGATTGGCAGAATTTAAAAATGAAAGCAACATGAAAGGTAAAATCCATTCAATAAATGTCTTTAGTCCCAGGCTAATAAAGATTTTTGACTAGTGTTTTTGTGCAAATTCTCTATGTTCATGTTAATTAAATGTGCGGGGTATTATTGTTGGACCTTTTTTTGCACTCACTCTGCACTATCAAACTCATCAAAATTTTCCCTATTAATTTTCTTTGAGGTAGACCATCTCTGGTCTCTGAATTTCAGATTCCATTTTCTGTCTCAGCTGTCTGGGCACAGATCGTATTCATGTCTGATGACTTGATGACTACCTTAGTTAGTGTATCCTAAACTGAATTCCTTTCAGCTTTTCCCTTCCCTGTTCTGTCATCATCATCTCATTGCTCTTGCTTCCTACTTTGCCATCATCTTACTATTTTCCTACAGTGTCACATGATGCCAACTTTCAGTTGCGTCATGAAATCAAAAATTTGTTTTTAAAGATCTGTTCATTTCCACTAGTGCTTACTACATAAAGATATTGATTTCTGTATTGACTGTATGGACAGGATCTGCCTAACTTTGTGTGCCCATAAGGCACATACCTTGCTGGGACTGTATCAATACCAGCCCTTCCAGATTGCACATTCTTGCATCATGCAGCATGCGGGGCTGCAGGAACGCATCCCGCTGACGCACGGGAGCATAACAGAAGAAGGGACTGTTGAGGCAGGACATGGGGGTGGGGAGGTGAGGAAATAAAGCAAACGAAGTTCAGCTGTTTGAAATCCCAAATAAAAAACTGTCAGCCTGAGGGAGCTCACAATTTAGTGCTCCAGCTCCTTGACAGAGTGTGACAATTTAGGATTATTTGCATAAATCTAAGATACTGCTGAAAGCAGGTAAGTGAAGTAGAATCTTTTTGCTTTATTCGGGGTTTTGTTTTGTTACTTTGACCTGTTTTTTTCATGCTGGTTATGCAGAGACTTTTTGCACAATTTTTTGAGTCCTTACTGGTGAACCAAAAGAAAGCACCTTGCTAGCATGGCTTAACCATGTATTGTGCTACCTTTAGAATAATATTCAAAATGTCTACTTTAGGTCTGTCTGAATACAGAAAATTATAATTCCTTTCTTGAAATTCTCCTTAAAGGTGCTAAATGTCTCTAATAGCCTTAAAACTTATTTAAATATTAAAATCTTCTTTAAAATGAAACTTATGAAATAATAGAAACTACAGACAGTTCTCAAATAGTTTTGATTTCTTCCTAAGAGATTAACACTGAGATTGTGGTTATTTTGTTGTTCGGTCATTGTATTTGCAAAATTATACATTGAATGTATAAACATGTCAGCTTTAAATTCTGCTAATCAAAAGATATTATAGTTAGCCTTTAAGATCAAATCTTATTTTCTGAAGTCTTTGCCAGCTTGGTGTCACATTCACATTCATGTGTCCTGCTGTTGAAAGGCACTTTCAACAAGCTGTCTTATTGCAAGGAGGGGACAGATACAGTCGAGGCTTTGATCTCTCAAGAACTTGGCACGTGAGTGTTCTCTCTGACTCCTTACTAAGAAATCTTCCTCTGGCATTTCTCCCCAAATGTACCTTCTCCTACTTCAGCAATATTGAAATGGGCTTAACAGTTCTAGGAATGGCCTGGGAGATGAGTGCTATTCCTGGCCTTGCCACTCTCTGATTTGCTGTGTGATCTTAGACGAGTTATAGCCCCATTTCAGTTTGCTTATCTGTAAAATGTAAATAATGCTCATGGAACTTCACAATAGTTTTGAGTTATGTGAAAAGCTGATAGGATGTATTTATAGAAGTACATTTAGTTGATGTTGAAATATTTTCTGCTAACTTTTATATAGCATTGTACTTTAGAAAACTTCTATAGCATGACATATAAATGTGAAGAAAATTATCCATAGATAGAGTATGGTGGAAACTATCTAAGAGATTGTAATTTCTTGTGAGACTTTGAAAAGGCAACCTATAGTACTGCTATCTGCAATTTCATTTTATTGCCATTTCACTTCAGTTTTCATTTACTTTAATTCAGAAGTGACTAAACATATTCAAACTTTCAAAGAAACTGAATTTAAGGTGGGGGAGAGAAACAGTAATAGAAAAACAAACATGTTATAGTCTAGCACATGTAGATACATGTGCTAGCATTCTCCTTCCTTAGAATCCTAAAACATTTCAGTTTGGGGGTAGGGTGGATATTCTTATCAAGGCACTAAACTTTGTTTTGCTGGCATTTGAAATGTAGCTAGCTTTGAGAAGTGAGGAAGCTGTTTAGCAGAACACAGCAGTGCTGCACAGTATGTCAGGAGACAAAGAACAACACAGTCAAAGTATAAGTGAAAGCAGCATTTGGCCACACTGGAATCTGACCAGTCAAGAATTGGTGTTTATAACCAAAGGAAAAAAACACCCAAAGCCATGGCTTGTCTCAGTATGTTTACCAGTCTTTTTGGCTTAAAATCAGTAATGGGCTTTATTGAAAGCATTCCTTTAAAATGGTGACCTTAGGAGCCAGGCTAGATTGATACCTTACATTAGTACAACCTCAGCACAGTTACAAGATAAGTAAGGCTTAGAGGTTAGGCTTTTGTATATTTGAGTTGCATATTTTAATAAACATATTCTGTTTGCATATTACTTCTGCCATCTTACAAGTTGTATTGCAAAGTGGAGCTAGGAAGGAGGACAGAAGGCAGAGAACATAATCTTGAAATCGGCTATGGCTGCAAAGTAGACCTTGTAAAAGCTGTAAAATTGAGCTATGATTATGGCCTATCTTTTCTGGAAGGCAGATACAAAATTATAGTAAATTTCTGCAGCTGTTTGCAGAAGTTGCAGTGTTCAATTTGAGAAAGGTTTGCCCTCCCCAGGTCATGTTTTCACTTACAGAAATGTTTTCTCTTATGAAATTCACATGTACTTAATGTAGGGTGCCAGGCTGATCACTGCAGCTGTTTAAAATAGAAAAGCAGATGGAACAAATGTGAAGATTTACCGCACAGCTTGATCTCTTCCCCTGAAGCAGCCATTCATCATCAGCACCGCCGAGACAAACTGCAAAACGAGTTTCCCTTCATGGCTGTGATTGGGCTCTGAGAGGTGGCAGAGCTGCACGACAGTCTCCCGATTGGCTGGGCGGGAACACACCTCTGGAATCTGTTTATTTCCCAAAAATAAGATACAATCTTTTACATTTCGCCTAGAGATCTTTTATCTTGCATTTAATATCCAAATAAACCAGAAAAAACGCAGTTAACCTTTTTGGAACAGATGTAGTACTTTAGATGGTTGGAATGAATTCAAGTTTTTGGGGTTTTATTTGGTGGTTTTTTGTTTTTTCCTCATTTTCTCCTGAGAAAATTGTGCCTGTGCAAGTTGTCTAGATATGTTGTTTGCATTTTTCTGGGTGACTATGTATCATATTCAAGAACTTCCTTGCATCTTAGCTAGAGCTGAAAGTTGTTTTCACATTTTATAATGTATTGACCTCAGCTTCTACTAAAGGCAGTTATTCTTCTAAAGCTGTTTTTATGTCTGCTCAGTAAAATGTTTACACTTGCAGTACTGTCTTTCATTATTTTTGTAAAGGTCAAATTGCTATTTCTGATCATTATTTAGTGAGTTTCCTTTTTATTATGTTAATCAATTGAAATAGATCTGGAATTTTCTTGGATTTTTTTTTTTTTTAAGTTAAGGACTTAAACTATTTTGATGCCCTGTGTAAAATAACTCCAGACTGCAACTGAATGATTTGATCATCTGCAGTGAATGTTCCAGCTGAGTAAGTATCTGGCATAACTGAATACATCAGTACTCATTAACCTACTTCCTCTCTCTCTTTCAAAAAAAGGTAGAAAATTATATGGAAAACACATATGACTTTTGTTGTGGTTCACATGGGATGCATACAGAAGCAGAAGGCTGTGAAAGGCTAGTTTGTGAAGCAGGAACTTGTGGTATTATCAAGTAACAAGGAATTGGACCAGCACCAAACAGGAATGTTGACTGTAGGAGTAATTGCCTTCAGAAGAAGGCAAAGATACAGAGAGAATAAGAATGGAAATAGATGAGAGAGAAGATTAAAGGCAAGAGAGGCTGACTACCAGAAAGCTCTTAAAACCCAAGTTCAGTTTTTCCCTTCCTCCCTGAATAATTGGATTTGCTTCTGTTATATTTAAATATGGATAAAGGCAGTAGTCAGTAATATGTAAATTGCCAGTCGACTTTTGAAAATGCATTTATTTTCATGATCTATACAGAATTAAGTGTTGAGATTTTTAAACGATCAGCTGTGATACCTTATTGGTGTTGCTGAATTAATATTAAACATTCCCTTCTTAAATCTTTGCACCCTCAGTGATGGTTTTATAAGCTTTCACATTATCCTATAAAAATTCCTTGCTCTTTGGAGCAAAGTGTGGAGGAAATAACACGTGCACTTACGAAGGAATTACCAGGAAAATATACTTTCAATTCCCTAATACACAAGTCTTTTTAATTGTTTGTTTAAAATCTTAACCCAGAAAAGTGACAGAGAAAAGCCTTCCTCAGAAACTTAAAAAAAAAAAGGAATTCCACAGCTGCAAATGGAGGAGTGGTATGGTAATGGTATTGTTGATTTCTAGTTTTTTTGGTTAGTTATCAACTAGATAACAAACAAAAGTAACTTTTTCTCTAAAGAAGACTTTCTTCCTGTTGGATAGGAATGGGAGAGCTAGCAGCCTCATTCCTTTTATGCTCACTTTGTAGCTGTTAATTTGAATATTTTCAAATTAGGGTAATTAAGGGAGCTGCGTGAAGGAGGGAATCTTGCTCAGTGCTGCAGAGATCTCTGAAGACTTGCTTTGAGAAAGGGTTTCTCTGGCTGCTTCCCTTTTGTAAGCTGTAGGAAGTCCTGAAAATAACCTTTTTATATCTGTGCCTTAGGGCTGATGCAACAATTTAGGGTTTCTTTGGCTTACCAGCATTGTTTGCATATCCTGAGACTCCGTGAGACTGAAGGATGAACCTGTGCTTTCAGATCTAAATTTGAAAGGGAGATTCATTATTATATTATTGTAGTCTTCTATGTTGCATATGAAAATGTTGAACTGTGCTCTTTCCTTTACATAAATGTTGCTGCTGTTTAGTTATGTTTGTGGAAAAAAAAGATGCATCTCTTCCCTTTCTCCATAGGCCTAAAAGAGCTAGTGAAGCAATTTTTAGAGTTCTTGTTTTGTTATCTTAATTGACAGTCTCTTAACCTCCTTAAAATATTTGCTGATACTAAGCTGGTTAGTAAAATGGGAAGCTGGTAGCAGAGAGCTTCAAAAAGTGTGATTGGATAGCAGATGACATTTCAGACTGACAACTGCAAGATATGCATGTAAGGGGAAGCAAATTCTCATTTTACAGGCTGTGCTCTATGTGCTTGCTATTCAGAAAACAATGAAATTACAATAGAGCTGTCCATTCATATTAGAAAATTCTATTTCCTATTAGAGAATGGGAACAGTGTTTTGCTGTTTCTGCCTTATATGAAAGAGTAAAAGGCTTTCAATATCCTTGTTGGGAGGTAGTTTGCAAGCAAAATTACTTCTTTTTTTATTATTTAACTTAAATATGGCACAGCTAACCTTTGAAACTTCGTTTCTGTAGGCTAGTATGTCTCCTAGTAGCCTATACTGTTTCAGACAAGTGCACAGAAACTGGGAGAGGTTTTTGGAAGGGTGTTAAAATGTGCTGCCCAACTCTGGCTCTCTCTGAGTGGCAGGTTGCTGGAGGCAGGCAGGGGGTGCCTTAACAAGGCAAGTGGGCTGTGACACCTCTACCTTACCCTGTTTTCTGGGCCTCTGGTACTGGTTGCTGTTGTTGTTAGCACTAACCAAGGAGATGACTGTGCCTTTGTCCCAAAAATAAAGAGTATCCCTCCCTCAAAAACACAGTGAGCCATGCTGTTGGGAGAGGATTGCACTTGCAAGTAGAAAGAGGAAGGCCAAGTGTCAAAGATGTAAATGAGGAGGCAGAGATTGAAGCACCTATGAAGCAAGGCTGCCCCTTGCTGAAGGTGTCCCAAGGAGGGTTGTTAGTGGCTGCATGCTTTTTCTTAGTCCTCTGTTTAACATACATGAAATGAGAAGTGGGCAACAGAAAGCAAAGCCCAGAGTGGCTGGGATAGCTGTGGCTGTTCGGGAGAACTGTTTCCCTCAATGTTTTGAGTCCTCCGCATGTGCGGAGGATTATAAATAAAAACAGGAAGGGTGAAATAAAAACCGTCAAAATTATATTTTAAGGAATTTCTAGGAGATTTGGCTTCTGTTCCCCTCTCAAACTCAAAAAGTCTGGACCAGTATTTATCTGCAGAGGTGATTATGTTACTCAAATAACATTTTACAATTTTTGGACCAATCAGTAAAATAAGAAGTTACTTTTAGCAATTTAGAAACAGTGGGTGACAGATATTTAGAGATACTGATAGGAAAGAGTTTAGTGTTGGTGTATTTATTGTTTATTCAGAGAGGCTGTCACTTCACAGTGACCTAAACTGTGTCACATCTCTGGTTTTGACAACTAAACTTTGTAATTTTTTTCTTTTCAATTTGTAGAGTAGTCCTGGATTTTGTCAGATCATCAGTTCTTTCCAATACTTAAAAGAAACACAAAGCTTAGCATTGCTGAAGGAATCCTTAGATGGCAAAAGACTCAAACCCCAAGACTGTGATTGAAAACATAGTGGGGACTTTGGAAGCATAGTGTTATTTATTTTGGAGGTGAGTGCTCCTAGATTATGAATTAAATGCCCATGGGAAAACAAGTATGTTCAAGGCCATTCCCAACTGTTCTTTTCCTCTGTAAGTGTAAAAAGAACACATTGAGCTTGCTGCTTCTAATTTTAAAAATAAATAAATCAAGAGTTAGATGAAAATATTGCATGTAGTATTCCTCTTCCTAGAAAAAGGGTTAGAGAAGAATATGGATTCCTAGTAACTAAATTTCATGATACCTTACATACTGCTGTAAGGCACTGATGTGCTGGTAATGGCAAAAGAGGATCCTACAGAAAGCATAACTGAAAATCTATTTAGAAATGGTTTAACATCGTGTGAGTCAAGTCAATATGTAATTACAGTTCCAGTTGCTCACACACCATTCCAATAATAACGAAAAATTCACAAAAAATACACTTTGGAGTTTGCTCATGTATGTTATTTGCCAGGATATCAGAAATTTTTTAAATTTATTTTACTGTAGTTTAAGAAAATTCTTTTAGGTCTTTTATTGTAGATCAGTATGATAAAATGGTGGGGTAGTTTGGTTTTGAAGCTGCTGAGTCTGCAGTTCCTCAGTCTGATCTGCTGATCCATTTCTGGCAACTCCCAAAACAGTGAGACTTATAGAAAAAGGCTGTAGGTTTTGTTTACTGCCCTCAGGCTCTTCAGCCTGTAGAATTCACTATTTGTTTTATTTTTCATTTAAGATTCTTGCATTTACAGGTTTGTATAGCCTGGACAACACATATGTGACTAAAATTAATTGACAGCTTTGGCTATTGTTGCATCTCATCACACTTACCCAATGGGCCATTTCCATTGTATTTAATAAAGTAACACTGCACACAGGCAAAACCAAGTAAATGTTTAACAATAGCTACAGTGGTTTGTAGGAGTGTGTTTGTGTTGCTTTTAAATGGCTTTCTTCCTAGTCTGCTTTAAAACAAGTGTTTATATGTGGATATAGATATACATATATGAGGCCTTGCTCTTGGATTGTCTTTGCATTTGTCTTACTATTTTTGCAATTTCTCTTATAAAGCAAAGGAGACGAGCTTTTGCTAGTGGTTTCTTCTCATCGCCTCAGGTTAGTGAAGGGGAAAGATGGAATGATAGAAAAGACAGAAGGCAACCTCATTCAGGAGAGCACCAATCTATTGTTTAGTGAAACTGAAAAGGAAATTGTGATTGAGGTGGTAAACTAACTCAACAACAAGAACAGCAGATGGGGGAAGGCAAGTGCAGATGTTTGGCTTGGGAAATGGAAAAGCTCAGAGAAGAACTGATTAATTCCTTGTGCTGAGAGGATGCAGGAGTTTACAAATAATAAAGATAAATTTAAGAGGAAAAATTTCAAAATCCTCCAGTGTGTAAGTTTCTTCTTCTAAATATTAAAGGAAAAGTGAAGTTTAAAAAAAAAAAAAAAAGATTTCTTTCAGATTATAAAGGTCAAAATTTTATTCTTGAATGCTGGAAATGTTTAACTTCAATTATCCTCACTTGTCCAGGATCTATCATGCAGCTCAGGGAATAGGCAAAGCACAAACATTGAATGAATTCTGGAATTTATTTGTATGTTTCCTGGAGGAAACATACAAGTAAATTCCAGAGTTCATCTCTCTTGTGCTGGCAAAAAAAAAAAAAAAATCAAGTCTTCAATGACTTCAGACTTACTGTGAACTTTGTACCGCTTTCAGAACTCAACCAAAGTAATAGCTCCATCAGCTGGTGCTAATTGTTCCCTCAATGAAGAATGTTAATCTAGAAATGAAGGTAAAAGTGTTCATTTGTTCAGACTAGTTTTTGGAACAGCATATGAACACCTCTGAGAAGGTGAGACCTGACAGAAGAAATGTGGTGTTTTAATAGCATGGTGCTGAGTGTTTGTACATGTGTTCATAGGAATGGGTGTGTGTGCATATACAGCTGGTGGTAACCTCTGGTGTTACGTGCCAATTGTTCATAATACTGTGGACAGTCTAACTGGGGGCAATGAGCAGGGGGCAGTAATTCCTGAATACATCAGCAGTCTGTGCAATGCTCTGACTCAACAGGGATTAACGGTGCTTGCTTTGGTAGGAGAATCTTCAGCATTAGAAACCTGTCTTGGTGGCTATTAGAATTGCATTCCCTTTTCTGTGGGGCATTGCACTTCTGTGATATCCTTTTTATCTTGTGCTTCTTGTTAAAATAAATTATAAGCCTGCTGTGATAAATGGCTGAGCAGGAAACACCTTGGTACCCTCAGTGCTTTAAAATAAGAGGTGAAAGAATTCTTTGCCAAAAGGAAGCTGATAAATAATTGCCTTCCACACGGAGGGATTGGACTCAGTTATACCATTCTGTTTCAAGTGGAAACTAAGGCAAAAATATATAAACAGTTTTTTCAATCATTGTAAAAGCTCCAGGTATTGTAGCTTAAACCCCCTCCTCTCTGTCTTTACTTCTGCAGGCAGGTGTATGTAACCTCTCTGTATTGAACAACTGAAGGAAAATAATGAAATGCCACAAAGTAAATGTACATAAGAGTGACTGATCTAGTGTTTGAGGTACTAAATCAGAGCTGGATAAGACACTGAATATGGTTTGGTTTGGGAGGAAGAAGTGCATGGGTCAATAGTTTTGGTTTGGTGGTTTATAGATCAAATAGATTATGGAAATCACCCTATATCAAGATGAGTTTTAGTATTTTTGCTTATTTGTAGAGTTTTCAGTATTTCTTTTTTTCTGTTTCATAACGCTACTACTCAGAAATATTTCTGTCGGTCTAAAATTTCCACACTACAAACTATTCTCCATTTTATCCACAGCTATAAACTGGAGCAATAGAAGTGCTTTTGTCTTGTCATTACTATGACTTAATTCTAGAGGTATATAGCTATACCTTACCCATATATTTTTCTAAACTAATGTTGGTTTGCATTACTGAGACATTACCTTGTGCAAAACCTGCATAGATATGCCCTGACATTTCCTTGGAAAGAGTTGTTATGACCTTTTCTTTGAGAGAGTCTAATTTTTTTTTTTTTTTGAAGCAGATCTTTTGATATTTGACAGGAGCACTTGAACTACACAAGAGGAATTTTCTTTTTCCCCATGGCTACCACTCTGATTTGTCAAGCATGTAAGTGTTAAAAAGAAGGATTTGCCTTTGTGCAGTTACGAGCCTCTAAAAACTTTGCAGCAGTTGCAGGCATTGCAACTGGAGTTGGAGGAAGCTGTCAGATCAGTAGTGAGAGTGGAGGTGTAAGGATAAAAGGCTCTGTCTTCAAATCTGCAGTCTAGTCATGTAGACATGGTAGATTTTCCCTTTCCTTGGAGTTGCAGGGCAGGGGGGAAATATTACAGTTGGACCATGGAAATAAGTGTTGAGGTTCACTGGAATTTCTGGATTCTTGACAGTCTGCTAAGTGTAAAGAAGCTTCTGCTTGTGTGTAAGGTTATCCCTGTACCCTGGGTCACCAGAAGCATTATGCCACAGTTCCAAACTTTGCAGGTTTGAAGCTTAGTGGGAGTTTATGCAAGTGCTGTTGTTTGTGTTCAAAATCATTCATGCAACCTGAATTCTTCCTTTGAGTGTTGACATTCTTTTTTATTGCATAGACAATGCAATCCTCACCACAGTCACTGTCCAGTTAAATTCTGAGAATAAAAACTCAAATTTTAGTCAAAGACAAATTTACCCCTTTCCCATGTCCAACTTTATGTCATCTAAAGTTTGTGATACAGGATATTCTGTGAATCGGGGACTACCAAGAGTTGAAAAAGGGAAGTTCCTGTGTTTGCACACATTGTCTCAGATCTCTGGTGGAGCTCTGTTTCATTGTTGTAGTCTATTTATGCTTTCCTCCACGTTCTGGAAATGCTGAAAGTGCAGAAAGCAAGATTGTGGTTCTGAGCAACTGCACAGCAAGTTCTATTTTAATCACTTTCATCAACTTTATCCTACAGTGAAAGCTCTGTCCTGTATCTCTTCATCATGGGGGAAGGAGGGGGAATTTAATTTGCAATTAAGCCCTATTCTAATATCTGATTTACATATGGAAATCATGAATATAAAGATGTTAAACATTTCCTAGGACTTTCAGAGCCTTATGAATCAATAAATGGTTGACTGAATAGTTTTGTACCAACAAAATTATTGCTGGTATTACAATTACTATTAAAACACAAGCCTATTAGTACTGTTTCTTTGCCCATGGATTCAGGGCATGGAAAAAAAGAAAATGTTAGTTTACTTCCCAGAATAACAGCATCACAACATGAATTTGATGTTAAGTAGAAAATTCAAACCTGATTCTGGAGGACTGAGTATTTAATCTCCCAGGAATTTTTCTACTGGCTGGTTAAGGTAGTTTCACTAAGAAACAGTTATACACTGTTGGTATTGGTAAAAAATAAACCTATGCCCTGTGTTTTGCCAAGTTTAGAGTTGTTGGTTTTCCTAGGTGGGTGCACATGTTCTTAGCTTCCATGTGGAAATTAAGTATTGACCGAAATAGACAACTCCTGGTTTGCTTGTTCAGCTGACAGATGCTTTCATTTAAAACAGGTACAGCCTAGCTCAGTAAGGAGGTACTGCTGTTAATGTGTCCCTTGGGTAATAAATAAGAAAGAATTTCAGGTTTCATTTCTGGTTTAAAACCAAAAAAAAATGTTTACAACATTTAATTGGAGCTCAATAAATATGAACTAATGTTAAATATCTACATTAAATGCACTTCTCCAAAATAGAGAATGCTTCTGTTTTAATGTAATGGGCTGTACTGTCATTTAGGGTTTTGCTTTAGTGATACTGTTTTGTTTTTCTGCATAGGAAGTACTGTTTATAAGACATATGAAATTTAATTCCAGTGTTATGAACATTTAAAGTCATACTTTTAGATGTTTTGATAATCTTAGAAGTTTTAAAAGATCATTAACTGGCTAGATGTTTAAGCAGCTATAAAATACCCAACATTGCAAAGAGGAGCCAAACCTACCTTACAGTGCTGAAAAACAAATCCCCCATCTCCTAAACAAACACTTTGTCTCAGTACATTGTGGAGCATTTTATCTCTCAGAATGTTTCCCGTGTTTGTTAGATGGCTCAGCTCCAGAAGAGCTTTAACATAGCCTGCCCTTTTCTTGTATGCTTTGCTGATGATGTTTTCCTGCTCTTCATTATTCAGGTCTGTAATGAGTGCTATATTGTAATTGCTTCTTCCTTGCATATCTCTGATACATGTATATTTCTTCCTATATCTCAATTCTCACATGTTCTGTTGTTTCCATATCATGTAGAACAAGGTTTTATCTTTCTGTCCCAGGAACTCAAAATTTCATTCAGGCAGAAGTAGGACTTCAGAACTGAGCCACTCTAGGACTGTTTTTTAAAGGGCACCTTTCCATATCGCCCTCTAATCCACAGGCACCTGGACGTACCGTTCAGTCAACCATTCATAATGATTCGTAATGATTTGAAAGTCCTAGGAAATGTTTAACATACTTATCTAATATAATGATCTGAGGATAAAGAATATGAGTGTATTCTGTATTTCTTTTAACTTAACATATTCCGTCATGTTTTCCAAAACAGCAAAAATGTCTTAAGATTCTCTTGTTCTGAGTAAATATCTAGTTTGGGCTCCTCTGGAATCCTGTATGTGTTGGTACATAATAAGTCTTTCTCATTATTAAATTTTTAAGAATCCTTTTTACGTTAATGTCTTAATTTAAAAAAAAAAATAAACACAAACACCTAATTATATTTAACTTAGATTCTGTTTTCCAACCACTTTATAATTTAATCTGACATACAAAATTTCATTATTACTATTTTTTTGGGACAACATTGTGATTGAAATATTGAGACTTTAAGACTGGGAGTTGAAAGTTATAAACATGTCAAATATGCTATTTTGCTGTCATAGAAAATGTCCTGCCTGAACTGGCAGTTTTAAATTTTCTTTAGCAGATGGGTAGCATGAATTAGTTACATTGCTGAAGTCTTCTGCTGAGCATCCAGTAGCAGCCTTGACAGTATTTTGGAGTGAGACTTGATGCATGGCTGGCCAAAGGGAGAATTTGTTCTAGCAATGGTTGTTAGGATGGACTGGAGGTTAAATTGTTATGACAATTACCACACATGGAAGCATAATGTATTACTGGAAATTTTTTTTCCTGGTTGTTACTGTAGGGAAGGGAAAGATTCCTTTGGAACAACTTGTACAGTAATAAAATGTAAACAAAGACTGTATGTAATGTACAGGGTAGGTTTAGACATAGATTAATCAGTACAGCAATAACAATAAAATGCTTGCTTTTTGTAATGTCCCTGACTTTGGAACTGCTTTGTCAGGCAAGTCTGAGCCTATGGAGGGACTGCAGAAAGCCTGAGGTACTATTAACTTGAAACATGTCAGGCAGCCCAGGCTATGGGAGCAGATGAGTTTTATTTCTCTCACACATATTTCAAGCCCAGAGCCTTTTCAAGAGGCAGCTCACCATTTCTTCCATGATGGATGGCAGTCATCTTCCTTCTGATATGTTGATTTTTCTCCTTGCCTCTTTCCTTTCCATAGTGTTCTTTGAGTTTTTCACTTGCCAAGTCTTAAAGCTCCTTTCTTTGTGGAATCTAAGAAGTTATTTTTATATGACTGTTGCCTTTGAGGTACCTTTTTTCAGGTACCTCAGTATTCTTTCTGTCTGTCTTTGCATCATGGCACTTTTGTCTTGAGTCCCTTCTGTTACAAAACACACAGACTAGGAAGCATCTCACAGAAGCTGAGAGAAAGAAGTGTACAGACTTCTAGGCCAGGTTAGAGAATTGTGATGATCTGAATCAGTCTTGTGTGTGTAGGTCAGAGTTTTATTTCTCTCCCAGAAGCTGAATATAAGTTAAGTTCCTGAAAGGTATCTAAATTTACTTTAAAATTGAAGCAATGATGTCCATTTCCTGTAGTAAGAGATTTCAGAGTAATCTTCTTGCTGCTAGAAAGTGGTACCTCTGTAAGACATATTTGTGTAATGTCAATTTCTGTTCATTGTGGTTTTCTGTGAGTTAATTTATGAATTTGAAAAAAATTCTTTTTTTTTTTCCCCAATCTTTTTTTTCTTCTTAGACATCTTAATGAGTCTTAAAGGTGTGTGTCTATATAAAAATATATATGTGAATATGCAAAAATATCAAGTCATCTCTCAGCTTCCATTTATTTGCCTATAGTGAGGTTTTTAAGGTGTGTACTGAGAGGTTCCCCTTTCTTTACCAAATCAACAGGAGCCTTAAAAATCCTTCTAGTATTTTCAAGTAAATTCTGACACCAGGAAAATCATCATAAACAATCAGATTGCCATAATGCTTGCAGGAAAGGGGGTTGGTTTTTTTACCTGATATTTCTACTTTTATATATTTTAGCTCAAATTAGCCTTCTAGGCAGCTGAACCACAGTAACAAATACATAGTAGACCCCAAGCTGCAGTTCCCAATGTTCCTTCTGGAGACAGTGCTTTCCAAATTACTTTCCCAAGTGTGCATGTTGATTATTTTCTTTGTCCTTATGTGTGGGATAGCTAAATTAAAAGGTGTTTTCACAGAACCACAGAACAGGGAAGGTAGGGAAGGTGCTGAAGAGAGCTGTTAGGTCTGTTGAGATGCCCCAGGGAAGAAACAATTACTATATCTAGGCTGTGTATGAGAAGTTTATCTGACTGTTTTAAAGACTACCAGCAGCATGTGCCTTCCCTTGTTCAAACCTATTATCGGCTGGGGAAGGCAAGCTAGAAAGCTTTCAGAATCTGTCCTCAACATGTGTGTCAAACTGAATTTTGCCTTTTACCCTATCACATATTGCCTAGGCACTTAGAAACTGCTTTGCTAATTTCCCCCCCCCCCCCACTTTTTTTAGGAATTGAAATTCAGCTGGCTGAACTGGTTCCTTTTTTGTTTCCTTCTTTAAATGAAAGCATTGTTTCTTGTTTCTCTAGTTTTTGGTACTTTGCCCATCCTCCATACAATCTTGAAAACAACACTAGCCATTTCAGTCAATTCTGTATATATTTAAGGTGAAATATATTTAATTGGCTAAGCTTTGAGGGTTAAAAAAGGAAATTCAGATGGTTTTGTTATGTTGCCTTTTTGTTATTTTCCATTCACTTATTATCTCATCCCAGAATTTTAAAATTTTTGGTTTTAATAGATGCTAAAATTCTGAGGTTTTGAGAGTTTTTTTTCTTTCAGGGCCATGAAAGTCTGTGTTCCATGATATAGCCATATGACCTTGTTTGCCTGTGTTACAACACCCTATTAGGTCTTAATTGCATATGCTAGTGAAAATAGAAGCTGTAACAAATAATTCAAGTAATTTTTGACCATTAACAATATAGAAAAAACACCATAAGCAAGTAAGGATAATATTGTTTCTGAGTATGGACAGAAGATCCAGACAAGGATTTCTAAGATATTATCAGATTACCTTTACCTTCAGAGTTAAACTCTTTAATTGGATGTTAGATGGGTTTTCCTAGGGAAGCAGAAATGTCCACCCTTTTTTTAATTTGCCTTGAATTATTATTTAGGTCCAAGGAAAGAGCAGGAAGTCAGCCATGGCTCTTGTAGCCAGCTCCGGTTTCCTTGTCAGGAAAATCCTTTATTTAAAAAATACATGTTGTGTTCACACATGCTCACAGATTTCATTATGATTAACACAAAAACTTAAAAACCAGATTTCTGAAATACAGCCTTTTAGACCCTTTTATGGAAGAAAGTCTTGTCAATTTATGACTAGCATTTAGATAGTGTAGTAGTCCCTATATTTATCAAATAGCTTTGAATTGTTTACTAAAGCAATTTTTCAATCAGGTGAATTACAGAAATCTTTCAAGATAATTAATGGTTTAGATTTTTTTGTTTATGGAGGCACATTTCAAGATCTTGAATCTTGAAATTTCAAGTTATGAAAATTAGCTTTTCTTGGTAATAGATTTTGACAATTTTTGTCTGATTAAGTTCAAAATGAAAAGAGGAACGTTCAAAGTGAGTATAAAAGTTCCATTATAAAAGAATGAATGCATCATGTTAATTTAAATTATCAATAAAACTGTAAATATATTTAAGTTTTTGAGATATCACTCTGTATTTTGCCTCTAATCTTTGCAATGTATTTCATTTTATTAATTAAAAAAGAACGTATCTTTTCTTAATAAAAGATGAGTGAAGCCTACCAGTGGTTCCTTCCTCACACATTTTCTGTAAATCCCCTTCTCATCCAGAATTAAATCCTTTTACAGCCAGTCTTTATTGTAATTTTCTCCTTTTGCTTACCCAGATGAATGTTATTGTCTAGTAGTGAAGTTCTGTGGCCTAACACTGGACCAGAGGACCAGAGATTCTCGAGGAAAGTGCTCATCAACAAGGCTGACACATAAACTGGGGACACTTGTACTCACATGCCTTTGACACAGCTGGGCACATCAGGTCTTGGGAGATGGGACCTGAGCAAAAACAAAAGCCCGGAATTCTACTTGTCATCATTAGGCAAGTGTGCAAAAAATATGATATTCCTGGAAACAGGCTGATGTGCAGGGCCTTTTAGATGTTAAAGCACAGTTGCAGAAGGAATGAGTCATGCCTGCTGGGCTGTATCCACTGTAATTTATGGCCAGAGCTGAACTTGCTGAAAACTGCAGTGTAGCTGTGCTAGTTCTCTAGAGTCTCATATAAACAAACCTAAATTTCTAAGCTTGTCAAATAAAACTTCCTTTACCTCCCATTTTTTTGAAGGGGGAAGAGAAGCACATCACACAGGCTTTCTTGGCTCCTTTAAAGACTGCTGCAGAGCTGTTTAAACTTTTGTGCTAGACTCATTGAGCAATGTCTCCATTGGTTGTTTTGAATTGATTGTCTCCAACTGATGTTTTGAAAAAGTATATGCATTATTCTTATTAGATAAGTATTTATCATAGGAGATATGTCCAAAGATTAATTATAGAGTATACCAAAATGTACTGGTTTGAGCTCTTATCACACAGACTATACAACAAGCAGGTTTCTTTGTTTTCGAGGTTTACAATTTATCAGTTCTAGAACTTCCTTTTTTTACCTGAAGATACCTGAAGCAGAGAGAGCCATTTTCCCTTCATGCTTTGATTACACATCTCTCTGAAACCATATTACTACAGTTCAGGTAAAAATTTTGGTTTAGAAGGTGTACTACCATATTTGAGAAAGACAGGAGGCTGTTTCTTCAATATATAGACTTTTTAGATGTTCAGGTAATGGCTGAGTGAGTGATTCTTGGGACACTACAGGAAAACTCATTTATACTTACTGTTTGAAATGAGCATTTCAACAATAAATTGTCATCAGTAATCCAGCAGAATCTTTGGAGTCCAGTTACACAGAACTGTATGCTAATTTTGAATTACAAGTAAACAACATGCAGATATTTGGATTATGCATATTTAAATTTTCTATTTTGGAAGCTAAGATTTTCATAAATTTCTTTTCTGGAGCTGAAAAGGGACAGGGTTTGAAGACTTGCTTGGCTCAGCAAGTATTGACAGACAGCATCAAGTGCAACTACTTTAGCATCATACCTGCAGTTCTCATGTTTAAAGCCCAGAATTACTTGCATCTATGTCATATGGGGCCTTTGTTACCCTAATGAATTTATGAGGATGAAGAATTGGAACTTAAATTCTGTCTTTATTATAATACCCTCCTACAGTGTCTCTTATCAGATCCTAAGATGCTTACACTTTCACAAGGAAACCACAGCAGTAGCTGTTCCCAAGCTGACTTGACAGTACTGCAAGAGCAATGTTTGCATAGTTTTGTCAGTAGTCTGTTTTGCAAATGCTGTTCCATACATAACCATCATTAAAGTTTAAGCTGGTTTGAATCTTGATGTAAATAAATGTACATGGGGTTATAAAAGCTTCTTTTTCATTTGGTTTTATCTCTTTCTTGTTTAAGCCATTTGTAAACAGTGTTTAAAAAAGTATGGACATAGCTTGTGGCAGATTAACCAAACCCATTTTAATAATCAGTAGCAGTTTACCTACAAATACTGCATATAGCTAAGGCCATGGAAAGACTGCCTTCTCAACAGATCTTGTCTCCTCTCACAGTACAGCTATCTGCTGAGCATATCTGCAGGAATGCTCACTGCTTCTGAATCCTGTTAGGTCATTGAACTCCCCAGCAGAGTAAGAATGAATTGTCCAGGATTGAGCGGCATCAGCAAAGCCATTTTAGCTGCTTGGAATCTGATACCGTTTCTAGTTTTGTCTGGTCGTTAATGACGTGGACAGAGTGAAATTACAGGTATGCATCTGGGATATAACTTGACCTTCATTATGGTTGAATGTCTTCCAGGAAGTATTAGACCTGTTTCTCATTTTAAGAGGCAGAGTTTATTAGCTCTGAAATGGTGAAAACAGTGTCAAAGTTGTATGGTTTCTGAAGCTGGCTTGTGTTCAGACACCTTCTTGCACTGATGATCTGTAGAGGTGCACTTTAGACTTTTGGACCTGGATGAATTTGCAAGCTCAGCTGTACAACTGTAGAAACTGGTTTTAAAAAAAGCTTTGTTTGTGGACTTAAGTATATTTCCTATGGAATCATTCAGATATAGTGCAAGGGCAAACCAATAATGCAGATGGAGCCAAAGTACATTTTTAAGCGAAGAGAACTCTTTGAGATGTCAACTGTAGGAAAAGAGTTGCCTCTCTTGATGGTAAGGAAAGCTTTCAGTTTCAGAAAGTACAGCACTTGAGTAAATAAGATCAATTATTTAAAGATTACAATAATTAATAAGTATCAGATATTTGTAGAGAGGGATTTCACATTGAATTTGATCACATATGTAGCCTCTTTTTCCTTCATGGATTGCCATGCTAATTCATATTATAATTCAATGAACAGTGGGGTTTAGTCTTTTTCCCCAGGTATTAATTTATTGTTATTATGTTGTGACAGTTCCCAGACATCGTAATCATTGACTGTGTTTCCACTGTGGTAACTGCTCTAGCATAATGTTTTCTTTTTGTTGCTCTCCAGTGAGTTTGTAAGTTTTTTTAAAGTAGGAAAAGTGTCTAAGACTTTTCATAGGAAATTATTCCATACAGACTGAAATGCCTGATCATTGCCTCAATAGTGAATAGGAGGCCAGTTTAACATAGAAGAAAACCTAGCACTGATTGACAAATAAAGGTGGAAATATGGCTTGTATGCATGACTACAGGCAAAATGTTTATCTTTAAGGAATTCTTGAAAGGAGACAGGGAGTCCTAGGTTAAATGTAAGATAAAAGAAAAGGGACATTGGCTATTAAGAGTTTTCCACAGTTTTCTACAGTTTTCCAGCCATCCTCTTTCCCTTCTTTACTGTGCCATTCTGAACACACATGTGCAAATGTTCACAAATTAGGGTAGCCCAAGATTCCAGTGGAGGGAAAGGTGCTCCTGTCCGTTACACCACTGTCTTCCAGAGCTGCACTCAGCATTGTTTCCTCCTTTTTTTCCTGTAGGATTGATTTTTGTAGTCGCATACATTTAAAATGTCCTTGAGCCCTTTTCCCTTCTACCCTGAAATTCCTTTGTAGTAGCATTAGAAATATCCTTTTACATTGACTAAGTAAAACTCCTGCAAAAATCTACTGTTATCCAGCCATTACCTACATCTTACACTGGCTGGGGTCTTGGACTTCCATATTTCTGCTTCACCTCTACCTGTGAAAACTTGAAAAGAGTTTCCATGCATTCTTTTTTTTTTTATCACCTGTAACTAGTTTGTTGAAATATGACCATCATGCAGTTGGGAGAAATCTTGCATGGAGGCTCATTGATCCTGCTTTTGTGTGAATTTTTGTAAGTATACCAAGGGTCCTCAACAAGACTTATTAAACAGCTGTGTGTTTTTGCTTGCCTTTGTGTGTGCCTTGAGAGGCTTGCTGATAATCATCACTGTTCTTTGATGTGATGACATCTGTTGTGTGAGGAAAAAAATATATGGGCCTTCCAGGATGTAGGACAGGATTGCTTTCTGTTGGCAGAGTTCGTGTGAGCATGGAATGGGGATATAATTGTAGTAAATTACCACTGAAAGAAACAATAGAGGAGAGCACAGGCGGAAAGTTCCATCTGAACTTAAGTCACTGCTAAGAAGCACAGAGAGGAACCTTTCCCTGGGCCAACCAGGCAAGGAAGGGGATTGTCCCACTTAACTCTGTGCTGGTGGGGCCTCACCTCAAGTCCTGTGTGCAGTTTTGGGCACCACAATGCAAGAAGGATATGAAGCAAGAAGGATTAGAGAGCATCCAGAGGAGGGCCATGAGCATGGTGAAGGGTCTGGAGAGGAAGCCTTATGAGGAGCTGAGATCACTTGGCTTGTTCAGTCTGGAGGAGACAGCAGTACATCAGCCACTACTTGTTTTCTTCAGTGACAAGGGTTGCACAGAACAAGTAGAACATTTTGTCCCCATCTTCTGAGGCAAAGATGAAGTAACAAACTTGCTGTCCAAGGTCATTACTTATCTGTCTCTGAAGAAGTAATCTCTCCCTGACAGAGTAACTAATAGTGGGGCTGCTGGAGAAGGACAAGAAATTCTCAAAAGTCAGCAAGAGCTGGTGCAAAAGTAGGGTTGAATAGAGATGGGATCTAAGCCTTTTGAACCACCCTTTGCTAATGGTGTACTGCAACCAGTTTTCTGATAGAGTAGGAATAGACCTCTCTTAATCCCCCATCCTCTGCAAAGCATTGTTCTAAGTTGCAGTTAGATTATGTACTGCTGCTCTTCCTAGAAACTTCATTCCCCTGCTCTGAAAAGTTTATCACAAAACAGACAAAGCAGTTGTTCCTTAGAAATTTTAAATCACCCTGTTCTTTATCTTTACCCCTCTATTTCTCAGTCACTGAAGCCATAAAAGAATTGGGAAACAAAGAACAATGCTTTGAGCTGCACTTAAGTTGAAATGCCTGTTGTCACTTCCATTCTGTCATGCATTATATTTGATGCTCTTTGCTTCTAGACTTGAGTTTGTTTTGCTTTATATCTGGATGAAAAGACAATTGAGCTGCTGAGTCACACTGCAGGAACATAATAAAAGTCTTTCTTAGCAATATGTTCTTTGAGAACTGGTGGTGTGTTAAATTATGCAGCACTAATAGAAGGTAATATTTTTTTTATAACTGAAGAGTCATTCTATGTTCACAGATTCATTCAGATAATGGTACCAGGTAAAATATAGTTCTTAATAATAAGGCTAGTTAAGCACTCCTTTACTTAAGGACTCATGGCACTTCAGTCAGGTTAGGCAAACATCTGTCAGGATGACAAAGCTGCAGTTGATTCTGCTGAAACAGGACGTTGGTCCCCAGTAGGCTTTCAGGGGTCCCATCTGTCCTTTTTCTACAGCTGGGATACTTTTGTAATTTCCTTTGACTATTTCTGAAATACTCTGCATGGTGTGCTGTACAAATTTCAAGGTGTTTTTCTCTTTGTTATTATGAAGATTAAAACATTGAAGAATATGTAATAATTTTCTGTCATTTGTCCATCAAATTTTGTACTCATCAGGTAAGCCAGGCAGAGTTCAATAACTGTATATTGAAAATAAATACCTGCTCATTTTACAAAGTTGCATAAAAAAAGCTTTGGCTGTTTAGCCAAAGCTGTTGGCTAAACCTCCTTATCATACCATCTTTCTTTGAAATCCCACTTCATGCAGAGTATATATCTCTAAAATAAATTGCAGAGTATATATCTCTAAAATAATTGTCTGACCACTATTTCTTCTCCTGCTCTGGTATTTGTAGCAGTGGAGCCTTTGAGGAAAGAATTATATGCTGTTTTGATGGGCACGGGGGGGGGAAACAACTAAAAACATTTAGCAAAATTCTAAATTTGGTCTTTCTTTTTGAATAAAAATAGTGTTGTAGCTGTTATAACAGCAAATCAGACTTATGGGAAGAGGTGCTTGCTTTTCTTAGATGAGCTCATACAATTGATAAAAGTAGATAAACTTCTAAGCCTGATCTGAAGTAGAGCTTGCCCCCTGTAGTTTTCCAACTGCTTTAGTTGATATAATGAACTATCTTATATAAAAATAAACTTTATTTTCTTACAGAATTCTTTGGTAAATATTTTGCAAACCAGAGATTTCACATAGTGTGGACTTCATATTTACTCTGATGGAATTTCTGTTAACACTGCTGCATATGAAATAGAATTTTGTTTTTAAGTATGAATAATGGAAGATGTAGTATAGGGGAGATTAAATGGTGGTAAATAGGATTTACCCTCTTCTAATCTGGACAGAACTGGGGTTTAACTGCTTCTCCATGAGACCATGATACAGTTGAATCTATCCATTCTTGGTTTTTAATGGTAGACCTTGTGAATAACCAAAGACTTTTTTTTCCTGCCAGTCTGCCAACAAGTAAGTAATATCTATTGATTTAAGGAAGACGGAAACAGATATTTATAGCTTCTTTCAAAGGGTTTGGACTTTTTTTATCTTTCAGAATTTAAATTCAGTTTCACTGTCGTGTCCAGGATGCTTTCAAAAATACTTTTCCAAAATGCATTCATGGGGAGAAGTGGTCTTCATTCCAGCAGTGTGCATTTGTTCAAATAGGCCACTGGAAGTGCCATCAGTTCTTGGCTATGACAGTAGAATACTTCCTAATGGAAATAGGTAGTCAGAAAGGAAGATTGCTGGATTTGGAAATGCTGTTTAAAAAAGTTAATCTTCAGAATATGGTATGCTAAATTACCACAAGAGGAAACCCCCCTTCTTTGAAGGAATTCTTGGTCTAAATTTTCTTCATGAAAAATTGGAGAGGAACCCCCAAAAGCCCTATTTATGTGTTTCCAAGCAACAGAATAAATAGTCTTCATGGAATAACCTTAAGCATGCTCAGAAGCTTGTCATGTTTCTGTGGCTGAGCTTGTGTTTACACAAGCTGCCTAGGTGAGATCACTTGCTTTGCAGTGTGATTGGTACGTGCCATGTTATTAGCAGCTCATCTGCACGGAGATCTGGCTATTCATAAATGCCCAAATAACATCATGAGGTTACAGCAGAGGAGCCAAACTGCACGTTTTTAGACCATAATCCTCTTAGGTACGTGCATTGAGGCAGGGGAACTGTGACTGATACTCTGGATGTTTCAGTGAGGCAGCTGCATGGCTACTTTCAGATGCAAGGTGGTTTTTCAGTTTTTAAGGTTCACCTCATCTTTCACAGCTCTCACAGAATGGCAATCCAATCCTTTTTAGTGTCATAGTAAAATGGTAGAAACCCTAACAAATAGGGACACCTGGCTATCTTACCTATGTTGACTTTGCAGCCTAAACAGAAGAAAGTACAAGAAACCCTCCTTTTTTAAGTAGGAACTACATAAAAGGGTGATGAGCTTTTAGGAGGGATTGGTTTTGCTAAGTTTATTTCTATATCCTCAGTGAGGACTACCTGGGTATGTCATCCAGAGCAAGACCTGGACCATGAAAACATTGCTGCAAAATGAAAAGTCACAAATATGTTTTGAGTGAAAATATACTTCTTACTCTGAAGGATATAAAAGCATACTTATTGAATGAAAAAATGTATTTCCTACTGGATTTTTATACACGTTTATACAAACATAGCTGATTGAATATAAGTTCATTGAATCTCCCTTGGGCAATTGTATATTGATGTTCTTCATTTCCACCCCAGATTTGCATGGAGGCCATGTACTCATAAGTATCTGTGGTTTGTTTGTTTCTTAAATATTACTTCCCAGTGGAATAGCTTTCCCCTTCTGCAAGTAATGTTCTGGTTATGTTTATGTAATGGTTTCTGCAATGCCTTGGAAAAAAACATAGGCTGATAAATGTCACAGATAAGTAATTGGAATATGTTTACATCGTGTTTGTGGTGCAGCGTTGGACACACCCGAACTAGCTCTGACAGGCTGGCACAATGAGGTGAAGGACTGTGCCAGGAGATAACCTGGGTCCCAGAAGCTGCCCAGCTGGGCTGCCAAGCACTGCACTCCTGTAAAGAGCCCTGCACTGAAAGGGCACTGCTGCTTCCAGAGCTGATGTGTGGAGCAGCTCTCTTTGGTTCTGTGTCATGGCTAAACAGCCCTTGTTCAAATCAATGGCCCAGATTCTTACTTCTTAATAAAGCTCTTATTGTATCCTGGATAAGACCAAAGGAAGCAAATCAAATGTTAGACTATGTTACAGGCAAGGGAAACCAAGACAAGACGTGGCATTGTACATTTTCACCTTAAATGCTCTTTGGCTTTGGCAGTTTTACAAAAGGCACATCAGAAATAGGCAACTTATGTTACCAGAATAGGCTGGATTTTGGATGGGATGAGAAGATGAGAAAGGATAGGGGAGGGATGGATTAAGGACTGAAAAGAGCTAGTTTTGTGTTCCTTTCTGTTGTCTTATTCTAAGTGATACATAAATTATGAGCCATAGTAGGTCGTGGGTGAAGCAGAATATTACAGGATATTCTGAAGGCAAAAGGAAAAAAAACCCTTAAAAACAAGTCCTCATCTCCCTCCTCCTTCTTCCAGAAATCCCCACTTGCCAATCTCCATTGTCAATATTTACACTGGTTTCTATTGAAAGTGTACAGTTATCAAAGTCTAACAGAGAATAGCAAGATCATCAATTACATAAAGGAAGGAAAAACCTAATCATTATAGCATGCCTGGAAAGCCTCTTGCAATTTATGTGTCTCTGGTATCTGCTAAATGTAACCGGTGGGATGGCAAAAGATGATTTTTAGTATACAGTTTGGAAAAACGGAGAGGGGGAGAGTGAAGGGACAGTAGAGCTCAAAGCACTGTACAAGCATTAAATAACCCTAATGCAAAGCCCACCTCACCAGCATAAGGCAGCCTGTTTTACCCCTGCTGAGTGCCAGGAGACAGAGATAAGGTTAATCACTGTGTACAGAATTCAAGGGCACAGTTTCTTTTTGCTTTCTTATCTGTATAGACTTTTCAATTGACTTTTAATCCTTCTTACACAGGCTGTTTAAATCCCATCAACACTGTTTATAAATGGAGATTTCTTTAATAACTCAGCCTTACCAAAGCAGACAGTTTTCAAGTTGCTGCTGAATGCTGTTGTATTCATTAAATCTCTAGCCAGCTGGCCACTATTTCCTGTCATCTGAAAGGCTTTGAATCCCTCTTTGCTTTGGGACTTAACTGGTTTTGTTAAATTGTGTTAAGAGGTACTCCTGCATCATTTGTCACTGGCCTGTAGTGTTAATTGCAAAGTCGATGATAATTTGATGTCTCTGAAAATCTCTGTGATAATTAGATGCTCTGCGGAACTCTAATTTATTTGTTCTGAAGATGAAAAATAAAAGCATCTCAATTTTCTTTTTCAGATGCTATAGATTTAATAACATACAAGGTTGTTGCTAATGCTGCAGATTTTAGCAGGAAATTGTAATAAAGTCCATAGAGTAATATGAAGGTTAGTTTTTGTCTGTAACTACTGCGGTATAAACTGCTGATGTAATCAGCTGGAACTGTCCCAAGTTTGGGTGAGTGTTTGTCCAAAGAGAGAAAACAAATACAGTAGCCGCAGTGGAAGGAATAGACAGGCTACCGTTTTAGTTTGACATCAGATTTTTGTGTTACTGTTTGCTAGCAGCTGTGCTTAATAATAAAACTTGGAAGTTCAATTCTACAAATTGAATCTATCTGAACAGATTAAACAGCAAAGCTCTCAGACCATTGGGAAGGATTTAGTTGCATTTTGGTCACAGACTCAGGCAAACCCATGTTTCCTATGAAGTCCCTGCCCTATCTTAAACTTCCAGTGTTTGAAACTTCAATGAAGTTGAATCACACCAAATCTCACCCCCTAAAAGCTGCTTTTAGTCTGAGAGAGATGGTTTCCACTAGTTCCTGATAGACTACACAGCAACTTCCAAGGTTCCTGTCCTGGATCAGTCTCCATACTAAGGGGGGGCTGGCTGTCCCTAAGCCCAACAAGTATAGGCATGCCTTTCCCTAGGAGTCCTTGGTTCGGGATGCTCATTCTTGCTATCCCCACCCAAGCCTCTGGTTTGCCATCCTTCATGTCCATAAACTGCCTTTTCTAGCTTTGCTCTCTCCCCTCTCCTTAATCATCAGTGGATCCAGCTCTCAGGCACTGGGGAGGAGTGCAGCCTGTTTTCTTCTACTTTTACATGTGTACGTGGCAAGTTTTCAACCTCTACCTTCCTAGTTCTTCCAAGGCAGAAGTTGTGGTGTAATATAACCACAGATAGCTGAGACAAAGCCTGTATTTATTGATCTTGTGGAAGTTTCAGCTTCATAACAAGCTCAAATTTAGATAAATTCTCCTGGACTTTGTTTTTCCTGGGGCAGACCAGATATTTTCAATCTTCAAGTGGCTTTGATAAAGAGACATCAGCAAAGTAATAATGAGCTCTTGCATAGCTAGATTTAATTTTTATTTTTAATAGCAGCAACTTATAGCAGAGCAGAGATAAGTCTCTTCCATAATGTGAAAGAAAGTCTTTGCAGGTGGAAGTTTAGAGTAGAACTGGGGGGCTGCTTTGGTTTTCTGGCATTGTCCTGAAACCTTAGTACATTGCTCTAGATCCTTCTAGTTTTCATGTCATTGAAAAGCTGAGCTAGTTTGGGAAGCAGGAGGATCAGGAGAGACTGAAAACAATAAAGCAGCAGAAAACTGGCTTTTCTGTGTTCTGAATTTTGAGCCTCATTTTGTGGAAGGGGCCTCCTATCAGGGAAGAACGTGATGTACAAGCCTTACTGGCACATAAGAGAGCCACATAAGTCGATATCATCTCAATGTGAAGAGTTCTTATATCTACATTAGAATCATACTTAAGCATATTTCCATTACATAAAATAGGTCACGAACCCAGGCTTCTTCTAAAATGTCTTTCACTGTGCACTCTTCTGAGTTGCCTAGCTGTGCTTGGCTGTGCTAGTCAGTTTGGAAAAATACTGGGCAAAGGAAACAGTTGGAAAACTACTTCACAGTATGGAACAGGCATGCCGATTCTTGGAAATGCCACTTGGAAGTTAATTGAAAACCTTTGAAGCTTTTTTTTTCCTGGGTTGTTCTCCACCTACTTTACAAATAATTGCAATGCTGCTGTAATAAGTTTTCAAATTGGTTCAAGGGCATCTCAAATGGGACACTTTGCTTGATGTAAACTGTTGTTTGTAAGCAGCAAACCGTGGAGGTCAAGCATCCTTCTACCACAGGAACTGTAGGCTTTCCAGGGTGATGTACAAATACACTTATGTAATGGCTGAGGTTGTTACCAGAGCAAAAATATGTGCTGTCTATTCAGGCACTTTGCTTAAAATCTTCAAATCAAATTTATTGACTCTAGTTCCCTTCATGTTCCTTTCACAATGTTCTGTTAGTTACAAGCTTTCTGAGCAACTTCCCACTCCCTTTGCCCCCTGAGACTACTGGGAACATGGGCTAAAGGTTGTAGACAGTCTAATGAGGAAGTTCATATTAGAGTCAAATGCAGCTGGGGAACTTCTCCAACAGTTGGTGGAAGTTTTATATGGTGAGAGGAAGAAAACATTTAGGGAGACACTGGTATAAAACAAATGGGAAAAATGGGTGCAGCTGTATTCCTTCAAATCTGATAGTGACCAAAATAGCAGGATAAATGCCAATAACATTCAGTTGATACTTTGCTAGTTAACAGAGAAAACATGAAATAAATTTGCTTTTAGAGGCTTTAATTACTGTTTGAAAACTATAATGTAAGTGCTGTTGCTCTAGTCTGTCAACAAACTTCATGGAAAAAAACAGTTACTATATTCTTGTATTTATTTTATAAAAAGGTTTTAACCTAACTTGGTTAAGAATTTAATAGGATACTCAAATGCAAAATTCAATTCCTTTAAAATGGACAACTTTCATCAAGGAAGTTTGTCTAAAAAGGAGTGGAAAAGGCATTTACTTGCCAAGTCCAGACTTCTGTTTCTACTGCAGCTTTTTGATATTCCTGACTTTTAAATAGACCGCAGTCTTTCCCATGCTCTAGGTGCTTGGGATTGAATGTTTTTAGCTACTGTTGACTGAGAATTGTTAGCCAGTAACTCTCAATGTGAGGCTGATTGCTTTAAGACTGGCTTGGATACCTCTGTGTCCAATGTTCCTTAACATTGTACTTTTAGAAAAAAAGTTCTGCGTAGTGACTTGTTTGTGGTTGTTCTCTCATTTTTCAATAGCCACATAAATGTCAACAAGCTGGCATGCAAGGCAGCATAGCAGGGTTGTAGGATAACTGTGTCCAGTACTTTTCTGTCATTCTTGTACCCAGACACCTTCTTAACTTAAACTCTCTCTTGGCCAGTATTCCTGTGATTCCTCTATACTCAGACCTGGATTTGTGCCATCTATCCCATACGTGCTGGTTACTTATTACCAGGCAGGCCTGTCAGTGCCTGAGGATGTCCCTCTCTTGGGAAACTTGTGGCTGGTAAGGCTTTTTCAAAACAAAGGATCATTTGTTGATATGCAGAGTAACAATTCAGAGACAAATACACTGAGCCAAAAATCTAAATGTGTGTTTTGTTTTATGTGAACGTCTGTCTTGTTATGAGGCAAAGCAGGCAGTTGTGGGTTGGTTTTTTTCATCAGTGAGTACCCATGCAGAGAGCTACTCTGTTTTTAGGACTTCATAAATAGAGCTGCCATTACCCACACACATTCCTGTCCCTTCCACCCCTGCCATCCCCTTCCCTCCTGGAAGATGGCATAGACAAGGGAAAAAAAGGAAATTGGTCATTTGGGGCTTCTGGTAGCTGGTTACAGGCTGTAAAATGATGGCTGCATGCATACACACAGGTGTCTGATGTTTTTGGAGCAGGTTCAGACCTGTTACACCAACTATACTCGGGAGGTCACTGGCAGTACCCAGTGAACTAAAATGGTTCTGGATGCACTGCAGTCACATTTCATGTTCTTTCAAAATTTGTTGATTTAACATCTATGCTGCCCACCTGGGCTGTGCCCACATTGCCATGCAGAAACATTCTAACCCTATCCTGTCATTTCTTTCGTGGAGTTTCTCCTCTCAAACTAGCTCCCCAGCTTGCCTCTAGCTGATTTCTTCTTCCCTCTGCTTTCAGAGCAGCCTGTGTTTGAGGTTCAGAGCCATTAGGAGAATTTGTCCAGTTGCTGTATCATGTGAAACTGGGCAAAGTCCTTCACTCCTAACATACTTGCTGTACAAGCTTATATGGGGGTTATCTTTCTTTCCTGTTCAGGTCAGCTTAGGCGTGGTCAGATGATTAATTTTGGTTGCTTGTACAAGACCATTTCCCTCAGCCAGGGCAATGTGTTGCCAGAAACAACCTGAAGTCTCAAGTGACTCCGAATTAAAACATTCCCTTCCAGCAATGTCTTGATTGTATTTCAACAAAATAATTAGAGCGGGACAGCTATTAAGAAAGTGCCTGCCTGTGTGTGTAATGCTGCATTATTGTTCTATAGCCCTGAGAAAGAATTCATTGTAGAAAATGTGGCCCTTTTATGCAGAAGAAAGAATATAGATGATATTGCAGTGTGAATTCAGGTACACAGGGTTTTATTTATTTATTCTTTCAGAGCAAAGAATCAGCCTTTTGTTAAAAGAGGGGACTCAGGGAGCCCTCTCATTTGCCACATTTGAACCTCCCTTTCTGGTTAGTACAAGTTCTACACTTCAGCTTCTGGCTGTGGATGTGCAAACACCTTGCCTTAACAAAATGACTCCCACTAGGCTTAAGTTTAAATCTAGAGAGATGATGCTAAGGAGTTCTCTCTCATTCCTTAGCCCAAAGCCTGAATTTTGCCCTACCAGTCAGTGGTGGTTCAAATCCTAATGCCAATCCTGACTCTGGTTTCTCTGGGAACCCCTGGTCTAGGCTCACCAAAATGATTTCTCTGGAAGTCATCTCAGTCTTGTATGTTTTAGGCATTGTGCAGTGATCTTTGACATCTCCAGACCTATGCTTTGCCAAGTAATTCCTTATTTGCTGCAGCTCTAAAGAGTTGGCCTCTGGCCCTTGTTTGCTAGAATCCAGATTTGGTTTAGTCTCAACCTACCAGCTTCAGAGGAGTGTGATGGGATATATGACTTTATTTCAAGTCATATTTCACATTAAGTTATAATTTGTTACTTGAATGAAATTTACATTTACAAAAATACTAGAATGAATTATTTTTGTGGAGTCTCTCTCAAGAGAAGGACATCTCAGGAAGATGACAAACACACCCTGATGAAGAAAAGTCATAATCTCTGCTTAGTTCTTGGTAATATAGGCAAGTTAGCAAATGAACCAGAATTTTTTGCTAACATTTCAGTTTACAGGCTTCAGTGATCATTCATCAGTAGTGAAAATGTGGTCCAGTTCTGCCTGAGTTTTCTGCTCTGTTTTGCTGGTTTGGAATCCCTGCTGAGTGTCCAGAGTACACTTGTCACGCTGGTGAGGAGCAGAGGGTCAGGTAGGATTTGTAGCTTCACTGACTAAATGAGAAGGTGTTTGAACGCTTATAGCTTCACATCCAGATTTATCAGATACTATTTTAATCCTATCTTAATAAAATTGTGTATGTTTAGTATTGTATGTGTGCATTTCATTTACTTACTTGTATTTTATTTACTTACTTTACATTTGAAAATTGCTATTAATCAGGCTTCATTGGTAGCTTGATTACAAGATACTTGATTACAAGATTCTTCTTTTGGTAAGGAAATCTGAGAGCATTGTGTCTCCTACAGCACATATGGTGTATGTATTTTGTGTGTGGTTTCAGCATGTGGGAATCTGAGGGGCTATATAGTCAGTGCTGGCCTTTCCCAAGACTTTGACAGAATCTATCATGGGTTTAAAATGCTGTATAGAAAGTAGGCAGGTAGGCAGTGGTAGGTGGCCTTTCATCTCTCACAGCAGCAAGTGGTTGATTTAAAATTATGATTGTAACAAACAGTGGATCTAAGGCTAAGTTCCAGTACTGTGGTTAACTTAAAAAAAACAACAACAACAACAAAAAAAAACCAGAAAAAAAAAAAACCCAACCAACCAACCAAACAAAAAGCCCCCAAAAACTTAACAGTATTTGAACAGAAAGTGCTAGAATTGGTTTCAAGCCTGTTTTGACTTAGTTGCCCTACAAAATATGCTTTTGAGAAGGTAGATGGGGGAAGGCATTAACAGTTGCGTGGTTTAGATGACAGTATTGCAGACAGCAATGTTACAAAGTCCAGAAGAGTATATGGGTTTATTCAGATCCTGAGCAGCTCAGTTGCAGAAATTTCCTGTGACTTTACACTTGTCCTGCAGGGCCCCAAAGCATTTGTGGCCAGTGGAAAAGTGCCAAGGTGGCAGTGGCAGTAGGAGGATGATAGTCCCGCAGGAGCTTGGTGCCAGGCCAGTTTGTCCCAGGGGCCTTGAGGGAGCTCTCCAAGCTCTGAAGCTCTCCAGGATTTAGAAGGATGCAGAAGTTGTGCTGTGCTAAACAGAGGCACGTGTACTGTGTCCTTGAAGCACGTGTTGGCAGAGGCACTGCAGTTTGCTGGGGCTCATCAGAGCGGGTGTTGGCCGGCGCTGGTCACAGGGCAGGGGTTGCTCCTGATGGGCTGGGAGGCTTCTGCTCCCTGCTGTGTACTCCCAACGAGTGTCAGTGACCTCTTAACTCGCTGTAAGAGGAAGGAATGACATGTTGCTGCAAGTGGCAACATAGTAAGACCCACTGTAGGAAATGGTATTGATTCCTGAGTAGGAGACAGGCCAGATCTTTTAGGGTTTGTATCAGCAGGAAAGCAGTGCTTTTGTCAATTCTTCTGACTTAGAAAGCAAAGGCCAAAAAATGACTTGTTTCAAAAATCTTAGCATTGTCTTCTGAGAATGGGAATAATGAAAATCACAGTCCTGTCTGAATTGAAACAAAACACCAATAAAAATTGCCAAAAATGACAAGAAATATATTATTCATCTGGGTATTTTTATGATTCTCCTCATGCAGAGGTCTTAATGGGTTTGTCTCTGAGAACAAAAGCAAAAAGAAACAGATCTGATATGAAAATGACAGTTATCTCCTTAACTTATAACAATCAGTTCTTGAATAGTACCTAGAGGATGATCTGTTTTCTTAATGGCTATCATTAAATCAATGATGTGGGTTTTGCTCTTATATGATGATGCTGTTTACTTTTGTACTTAACTTTTTGCCAAGATACCGTTCTAAAGGAGTTGATAAATGTTATATGATAGTACTGTACTTGGCTCCATATATAAGGTAAATAAGGAGAGAGATTCAGTAGAGGAATTTGCAACCCTCCTGACAAGATAGGTCATTATAGACAGTGCAAGAGGAATATAGTGTTATGGTTATTTGGATTTTTTTCCCTAATACAAAACTGTGATGTTTTTCCAGAATTCCCAGACTCAAAAAACTAATTGACATTATGTGGGACACAGCTAGACTGTGAAAACTGAAAATAAAAGAACTGATTTTTCTTTTTTTCTTCTTGGTTGCTGCTCTTAGGCACTCTGAGCATGTGCCTGAAAGTGGCAAGTGCAAGAAGCCACAAAACAGTTCCCCAAAGTGCAGTTACTGACAGAAGGGTTCCTGAATATCTAGCAGTAATTGGCATTATTAGTTTAGTACTATTTCACTTCATTTATCTCATTGAAAAATCAAGCTACAGATAAATAGCTGAGTCTTGAGGTACACTAAATGGCATGACATTTTGTCATATTCCATTCTTGTTACTTGTGGTTTTGTGGGGAGAACACTGAATTTATTTTAAAAAAAAAAACACCATCAAAACACACACAAAGAAAACACACAAAAATATCTTAGTTTTTGAAAGCAGTGTGCATATATATGAGATTAAGGGTTGACTTGACTTCTTGACATAGCATTTTATAAACTTCTAGTTTGTTTCTTAGTGAAGGCTCTGCAAAAGTAAGGTTTTTGTATGTTGTACCTGCAGAATCAAATCAGGCATGAGCCTCAGGTCACAGTACAAAGCAATTTTCTAGAAACACACTAGAGCCCCTAGGAGTAAAGATGGCAAAAAGCTTCTGGTAAGATGCACTTCTGGGTTGCATGTCTGTATGCTCCAGAGTATGAGAGCAGGTTTTAGATGCAACTTCTTTACAGGACACTTGCACAGCATTTCCTGCACACTTGCTGTAACCTCACAGCAGTGCAGTTCTGGGTCACTTGCTGTCATAGTCTCAGCCAATTCCAGTAAGCTAAGCGTAACACTCCAGTACTCCTAAAGGCCTTTTCCTTCTCCTCATGTGCTTGCTGTTGTGTCTTATTTCTGTCTGAAATGAGATGCATTTCACTGTTTTTTTCTTATGTTTTCGTATAAAGACTATTTCTGAGGTTAAATGCAGTTAAAAATAAAACAAACAGAAGCCTTAAACTCACAGAGATGTTTCAGCTGGCTTTCCCTTGCTTTGAAGACATATGTTTGCATTGTGTAGAAGGTTTGTTGGCAGTTGATTGCTCAGTGAGTGATAGGGACACTTCCATCCCTGCAGGACAGGCCTTCCAAGAGCATCTTCACATGATAGTGGTGAGGCAGGGTCAGACAGCATTCCAGGCAGCACAGCAAGTAAGATGCTGAATTGTCTCACTCAATCAGTCTTGAGGATTAAGAGTCGCAGGAAGTTCCTAAGGGTGAATTTTCACTGGACACATCCTATTCATCCCTTTTCAGTATTCATCTTGGGGAGAAGGGACATCAGTATAAAATGGTAGAATGTATCCCAGCTCCAAGGAGAATGTGTTTGGCATTGGTGTGACCCAGCAGTCTGTTACTAAAGGAAAGAGAAGTGACCTATTTAGGCCAAACCATTTCTAGACAGCTGAGAGCTAAGTTTTATTTTTCTTGTCTGAACTCCAAATACACTCTTTTATTAAGGTTAAACTAGTTTTGTTTAACCTTAATGCTTATTTAGTACAGAGAGACTGCAGAGTGACTGGCAGGCTGCAGATGTTCCATTCCCCAGGGAGTGGTGACAATCTGCAGCTGGACAGCCCATCCCCTCTCTATACACCCTCTAGCCATCAAAAGTTCAGAAGTTACCTCCGAGATACCAAGGTCAGCTTTGAAACTAGCTGACACAGACTTTGATTTTGGGAGAGCTGGATCTGGGGGGAACTTGTTAACCTGAGTATTCTTATGTGGTGTGTGAGTCTGGGGCCACCTCAGAACAGCAGCAGCAGAACCCACAGCCAGCCAGACAAACAACTTCGATAGGTCAGCTGCTCCCTATCAGCCTAGGAAGGGCTGCATACCCTCATAAAAAAGGGGAAGGATAATCTGGTAAGACACTCTTGAAAATCTTCTAAGCTTTAGATATGCATCTTTAATCTACCAATTTACAGTAGTCTTAGAAACCATACTTCTGTTTTTGTGTCCTTGCCAAAGCATGAATAATCTCAAGATCTAAACTTCTTATAGCTCCCTAAATGAAACTTTGTACTTCTGCTACCTAATAACTGCAGAACAGAATGTTAAATTTGGATAAGCCGTGCTGACATTAAAAACAAAACAACTTGTGGTTTAGAAGTGGGAGTGAGCTGTAGATATCTTAAATGTAGAAATTACCAGAAGAAGGACTCTTTGGGGGCAGTAAGAGTCCTAAGTGATGAACCAAACAGTTCAGGAAACAAATAAAACTACTGAAGTTCTTACAGCTTGGTGAGTTCAGGTCAGTCAATTGTGATAACAGCTCAGGTGAAACAAAGGAATCTCACAGCCTCTTGCAGCTCTGAGAGAAAAGATGGTGTTTTTGGTGGGAAGTACAGTGGGCTAGGAATAAATGACCTGATTTATAATTGCTCACAAGCCAGCATGATCACTTGCAAGTCATTTGCCCATTAATGCTGAAGATGTGGCCATTAAGAATACAGCATTTAGGCAGGGTCTAGAAATAGAAAAACAGAATTTTGAGGACAGATAAGGTTTGAAGAAAAGACAATAAATTTAATGTACAAATAGGGTAAAATGTTTGGACTTAGCCAACCTTACAATCCTAAAGACTACAAAAGGAAAGCTTCTGTATATTGGTCTAAACTTATCTCCTGATGTGGCCAATTGTCAGCCCTCCATTCTAATAACTTGTTTTTGTTATTATTATAAAAGTATTAGGTGTAGTGACATTCCTAAAGGGTTGATCCTTTTTGACACATACAGCAAGAATTTAGATTGTACAAAGAATACAGTGTATTCTCCTCCCTAGAACTGTGTAACAATTCTAATAATAGAATGATTTTTTTAAAATCAGACAGATTAAGGTTCAATCAATAGGAAGGCTTTCAAATGTTGGCTATATTTTTTTTACTTGCATGCTACAATGGTATGTTCTTCTATTTAATTTAAATTCTTTCATCACTGTAATTAGTGGTTTGATTCCTGTGCCATATTGTTGTCATGATAAAGATTTTTGCTGTTTGAGAAATAACAAATGTATAATCAAGGGATAGAAAAGATTAATAGACACATATGAAATTTGTTATGAAAAGTGGCTGTGGACAGCAAGGAATGAGAGGAATCCACAGGGAAATGTTCATAGTGGCCAGTGTGGGGCTGCTTTGTCATTGCTGAAACAGCTGGTGACTTCGTTAAGGCACCATATTAGGTGGAGTTAAAACTAATACAAATCAGCTCAGAGCCCCAAAGAATTACCTGTTTTTTCTAGTAAGTGTTCCAGGGAAAGAATCATCTGATCATTCTCCAAGATACTAATTTGATGTCCAGGGCACTGCAATAACTGGCATTTCAAGTGCTCCTGCCTGGATGGATTTTCTGTGGGAAGAATTTAAGATCTAGGTTTGCCAGTTCTTTGGAGTCATATGTTTGTGCTGAACTTGACTCAAAAAGTTGCCCTATTGGGCTGAAACAGAACTGTTCCAACTTAAAGCAGCAAAGTGGAGGTGTTTTTGTTTGCAGGATTAGGCTTTTCACACTGTAGCTGGTTGGTCTCATTTTAGCTTCCCCAGGGCTTTTCTTTAAATGTAGCAATAAGGAAAAATTGCATTTCTGGTAACTTAGAGTACACAGATGTTAAATGCCAACTTCTATGGATATGCTTGATATGAAGGAGTGTGCTTCCTTGCTGTAGGTGGTGTTTGCTTTGAGTATATCTCATACACTCTTTCTGGGTGAAAGGAACTCGGTATCTATCAGTATTTTCATGTTAAACATCTGTTGTGTTTTCCCGTAGGAGCATTTCACTAGATCTGTTTACTTGCACTGATACATGGTCAAACGTACTGCTGTGTTTCCCCAGTGGAACACTCCAGTTATGCAAACCAAACCATGGATCTGTCCCCCTGTTCCCCAGCTGCACTGCGGTTTGCACTCCTCAGTACCCAAGTGAGCTCTGTGCCATATTCTGTTATGAAATTGCTCATGTAATTGGTCATACTAGCTCACAAATACAAATAATTTCAGTCTGCAATTGTGTACTGATTTATAGAGGAGCAGGGGCTCAGGTTTGTGTGGGCTCTTTAGTTTGGAGGAGTTGCACTTTAGAAGTACTTGTGTGAGAGCTGGGGTGAAGAAAGGGCTTGCAGCAAGTTGGGTGATGGGATTCCACTAAGGCAGAGGCATACCTGGGGCCTGAGCAGGGCTTGTGTACTCTGGCCATATGGGAGAGCTTTTAAGTCCATTATTACTTGTTTGCTGTGGCTGTGCAACTTCCTCTTCCCCTTTGTACACAGTTTTTCTGACATGCTGTCACTGCCTCCATCTCTCCTGACAGAGAAAGCGGAGAACACGATACAATTTCCTACCTTCTGTTGTTGAGTTGGTTGTTTAAAGAGAGAGAATTTCCCTTGGACGATGCCAGAAAAGACTCTGTATCTGCCAAGGTTCTTTGTATAGGAACAACTGTTAATATAAACAGGCTTCCTCACAAATACCCAGGCAGTACAAATGACCACAGTGGGACAAAACCACTTCGGAAGTGAGGGAGTTCTGCCCCTCTTACCCCACCCCTTATTCCGAGGGTCTTGACAAATTCACTGAAGGGGATGGTCATTTGTCATCCAGGGAGGCTTCTTATGGTGAGGCATCTTCTTGCATTTCAGCTTTCAAGTAATTTCTCTCCCTTTCAATAGTTTTTCTGAGCGCAAGCCAGTTCTCTGCCTTTGTTGGAAGAGGAGCCCATGCCACCTTTTTGTTATACCTTGGCCTGAAGTAAGGAAGTAAGCAGTGGGAATTAAACACTGTTCTTCATTTGTTTATTTTATTAGCTCACAAAGTGTAATCTTCTCTGCCAGTATTGCTTTATTCTTTCTCCATGCTTCTGTTGAGCATTTTATAAAGTGCAAGTAGGTAAGGACACTCAGTTTCTTCTGGAGAAACTTAGCAGCTTCAAGCCAAGGCCCCAAATAAGGATGGAGCTGTGGTGCTTGGGCATCTCTAGGTAATTTAACCTTATAACTGCTGCTAAGCCTTCAGTAGTGGAGTATTCCTTGGTTCTCCAGCATTAGTTGCATGACCCAGAGGTGTGGTGGTATTTGCAAACTGGAGAGGAAAGAAAGCCTTTAAGGCTCCAGAATTAGAGATGTGCAGAAGTGCTACCTTGCGTCATGTTGCCATGTTCCCCTTACGGCACTGTCCTCAGTGTTTTCTGCATTTAGCTGCTAGATTTGATAACAGGAACAGCTTGTGTGCAATTTTGCAGTGTTCAGTTTTACATTTAACAGAAGTGTAAAGTTCAGTGTCACGGAATTTCCCTGCTTGGTTGTTAAGATAACTTGGTACAGTTCAAAACTGCGCAGCCTGAATTGTAGGCAGAAGCCTTCCTCCCCCAGGTGAGTATGTTTAGGGGTTCAGAGCTGTCCTGGCCCTTCTCCCATGAAATCTGCAACAAAAGGTCTCCTCTTGGGGTCTACCATATTTTATTTTAATTCAAATTATTTGAAGTAACACTATCTAACAGAATGTAGCTTTATAGATCTTATAATGTTGTGAAAGAAAAAAGCAGTAAAAATCCCATGGGCCAGCTCAGGGACTTGTTTCTTTTGAAATAACTGATGACATAAAATCCCAGACCAAAAGAGGTGGGAGATGCAAGGCATCTGGCAGACTTTACAGTCCTGGGGGGTCGGCAGGCGCAGCACAGCCTGCTGCAAACAAAGGCCGAGTGTTTTGCTGATACGATTGCAAAACATATGTTTGCCCAGGACTGTTATGATCTTGGGAATAGGCAGGAGGCCAGATTTCTGCAGCAGCAGCGCACTTAGTCACACAAATATCTGCAAAATGTGAACCTCCTGCGATTTCTCGGTTTAAAAGCCGTAATTATTTTGTTGCTTAAAGAGAAGGTAGAAACTCTTGCATAAGGAACAGGACAGGGGGGCGGAAAGCATCGTCCGAGGAGCGTCTTTGTGCCGGGGAGGAAAGCGGAACGGAGCCGAGGGGCCCGGGGCTCGAGACTGTCCTGCCGGGCCGGGGTGGACTGGACGGGGACTGCCGCCTCTTGTGCCCCCGCCCGGGGCATTTGGTGCCACTCCCGGGCACAGAGAGCAGCCCCGGGGTCCCGGCGGGGCAGGGCCCCGGCCGCCGCTCCGCCCCTGCGCCGGGCGGGCGGGACGGGGCTGGCACCGCCCCGGCGGCGCTGGGGCAGAACCCAGCGGGGCTGCGAGAGAGGCGAGCCCGGCCCCAGCACCGGCCGGATGGTGGCGAGGCAGGGCCGGCAGCACCAGGTACTCGCGGGTGGCCAGGCTGCCCCCAGGGGCGGGGGTCTCTCTGCCCGGGCGCATTCCCCAGAGAAATCCCTGCTGGAAGGGGGGCGGGAGCCCGGGCAGTCCCCTGCGGATCATCCGCGGGGCTGAGGAGGCAGCAGCGACGTTTCCCTGCGGGCTCCTCGCTCGGAGGGCGTCGTTCGGGGGTTCACAGGTCCTGTTCAGCAGCTGCTGCCCGCGGTGACAGCGCAGATGCTGTCGCCATCCTCCGCGACGCCCCTGCTCCCAGGAGAGCTGTGTTCCGCTGGGGTGTGTGGTAACCGGGTACCTCTGCAGAGTTCTCGGGCTCGTCCAGGTGGTTTTTGTCTGGGAATTGCCCGGCGTTCACGTCGTTCTTGCATAGATTTGGATTATCCTTTTGAAACAGTAAAGCTGGTCTTGTGTTTCTCATGGAGAAGAGCGGGCTGTAATTATAAACAAATGCAAGTCAAGAGCATTATTTTGGGCAGTAATAAACCTGCTGATTTGGCTCTCTCTTGTAAAATTTCTTAGTGTCACCACGTTAAGATTCTTCTTTTAAAGGAAAATTTTAAATCGTCAGAACTGGGGTAGGTTGTGGCAGAGCCTGTTCTGTGTTTTTCTGATTTAGAGTAACCCAGTACTTCATGGATACATATGGATACATATGTATGAATATATGCTTTGCTTTGACATAATCCAGCAGTACAGTCTATGTAATGCAAACAGTTACTGTCACATTTAGACTGTTTCCTGCTGTGTCACCAATTTATTGGTATTTAAATAGTATTTACAGCAGGGAAATTGCAGGCATTCATTCGAAATCCATTGCCCTTTAATGCTTTCTGTTTCACTACAGAAGTGCCATATTAAAAAAGCTAGGCACTAATCATTGAAACTCAGCCTCAGTTTCAGTGAGCTCATATCAAAAGTAAATTGGGTTGTGGACTCTAGGCAGTTGTGTCACAAAACCGCTTCAGGAAGAGCTGTTAATGCTGAGTAAGAGTAGGTAACACATCGGCAGGCACCTTGAGACTACTGCAGCTGGACCTGCTTGTACCACTCAGTCCTAGAAAATGACCAGAGATGAGGTGCTAGAGATGGAGACAGAGGAGTCTGAGCTTTGCTTTCATTCCTGCCATTGTGAACAAGGTGTGTGATCTTGGACACACTCCCTTGCCTTGGTTTCTGTCTTGAATCAAATCACATAAACTAGATGGGGTTGTTTTTAAAATCGGGTATTTCAAAGCACTTTGAGACGTTCAGAGAAATTATAATGAAATTAAATTCATGTAAGAATAACATCCTCTATATGAAAGAGGAACAGTTCAGCATTTGCCATGCTCTAATTCCAGTGAAGAGTGGTAGGTCTGTGTAACAAAGCACTTTGTAACAGAGGGGGAGTACTTGTTCCCAGTTCTTTAAATCCGTACAAGTGGAGACATGTCTGTTGCTTCAGCTGAATGACAGTCTGAAATACCCAGCAAACAGAACCAGTGCAAAAATTTAAAGTACATGAGCATTTGTAGGATAATTTTTTTCTGTCATTTTAATGTGAATCGTGGTTTGTTTGGGAAAGCCACAACAATTGCAGCTACTTCAGGATTTAGTAAAAAAGTGAAGTAGGAAAAATGTGGGGCCAGCTCTGCATAGCCCCCATTTAGAATATATGTAGCATTTCTCTGTGTGTAGGAAAAGAAATATATTTAATCACCACCATTTGTTATTAAATCCCACCTTCTTGAAAGTTTTCTGACCAGTATGGTAACTACAGTAGCTACTGCATTTAGCAGAACTGAAAATACAGTTTTTAAGCTGAGTATGTATCAGCTTGGGGACAGCTTGTCCTGTGGGGCCAGTTGTGCCAGTCCTTGTTGTTAAGGTCCTAAACAAGGAAACTCTACTTGTAGCCTCAGTGTCACCACCAGTGAGCTTTTGCTGTTGGTGGCCTTTAAAGGGGAAGCAGGAACCAGACAGTTCACTGTGAGCACAGCAGAAGGAGCAGCATGAAGCCTCTTAGACTGGTAAGTGCCAAGTCCCCCTTGGAAACGCTGCACAACCTTCTTGGACACTTATATCCTTAGGGGCATTTCATCCTACAAGCTTATAAAGCCCTAAATGGGTATTTTCAATGCCCATGCTTCAGATGCTCATCATATTATACTGAGTTGACTTTTCAGCGCAGGCATGCTGGAGGAGTTAATTCTGCTGAGAGATTGTGTTGAAGAGTTTTTAACTCACAGCTCATTGTGCCTTTCTTAACCCTAAGCTTGGGTAGGAAAGCACTTACATTATGTAAAACGATGACTGGTTATCTAGAAAAAAATGTTACCTCCAAAAAATTCAATCTCATTTTCCTTCCCTGGTTCATTACATTAGATTGTTTTATATTGTATTATGGGGTGTGATTTTCATATAATTTTGTTTGAATCTAGCAGGACTTGGTGCTTAATCAGGACATAGATGATTCAGATAAAGACGTTAATTCAAATGTAGTTTAGTGAAGTAAATTGGTAATTACAATTTTACTTTGCCTGTGGCTTTTCTATGATAAAATGTTCCCTGTGCCATTTAGAGAAGGCCTAAGTAGGTACATAAATAAGTCTTTCTGGTAGATACAAATCTAGTAGACTTGATAGTGGTACTGACTGTACTTGAGGGGAGCAAAATGACTCACTGTGCAAACACCAGGGAAGCAGTCTGAGTGAGCATTGTGGCTCATAGCTCAACAGTCCTGAATGACTGAAAATTAGCAGTTTGGTGAAGTCCCCAGATTCACTGGACAAAACTACCATGGAGTTTTGGGAGAGGTTATGTGAAAAGGGGCAGAGCTCTAGCTTCAAGGAGCAAGTAGTGAGGGACCAACAAGGATCTGAAAAAGCATTTTAGGCATACAGTGGAGGAAGAACTGTAGCTTAAGTTAAGATAGCTGTTCCTGTTCCAGAGGCTCTGTGACCTGGCTTGTAGCTTTGTTTTCAGTGTTTCTAGGTGAAATTGAATTTCTGATACTGTGTGTCTGCTTAGACTGTGACTTTTTTTTTTTTTTTTTAAGAAATTCAGAACCAAAGCAGATAATGTTTTCTTGCTAGCAGAGGTAATGTGTGTTGTACTGTTAGTGTTTACAAACCTCTTCTACACTATTGCAGTTCAATTTTTGATCTCAGGCTTTTACATAAATTTGACAGGAATGATGTTCCTGTCAAGAGGCTTTAAAAAGCTACCTAAAAATTGGGCTGGATCAACAGCTGTAAGATACAGAAAAGCTCTACATTGTGTGAATTTACACATTTGAGGCTTTAGAGTAGTCTTCCCTGAGCATATATGTGCAGGCAGTACAGACTTTTTGGTCTAGTCGTCCTTGTGGAGTTGGATGTGCTAATTGAGCCAGACTGGTGAGAGTAAGTGGTGACTGGGAAGTATATAATTAAGCTTGCAGAGTTGTCTCATTAACTTTTCTGTCTCAGTTCTGCAGTGCTGTTTCTTGGTGTAAATTTGCATAAAGCATTTCCTGGCTGAGAAGTCTCTGAACAGGCACACAGTCTGATAGTTAGGGCATTAGCCTGTGACTTCAGAGCTCTCAGCTCAAGCCACCAGTCTTCTGTAGCAGCTTCTCTAAGATGTGTAGCTTTTCCATTTCTGAGGGATTTTTTTTCTAGATTGGAGATAATATACTTATCCTACCTCACAGGAATCTTGCATTATCTAAATGCATGACATGTGATGCTGGGCTGATATGGCAATGGTGAGAGATGTGTAGATTGGGAAATGATCGGTACCTGGTGATTGGTGAGCTAAGTTCCCATGGAAATAATAATAATGGCTGTACAGAAATACAAGTTACATACATAAGGGGAAAGAGGAGGTTTTTCTGTGTTTTTCGAGGTTGTCTCTGTCAATGCAGCAATACAGCACTGACATGGCTAAAGTCTTGCTTTTCTGTCAAGGTATGTCTGGAATGTGAGCAGTGGAGTGGATTGCCATCCAGCAAGGCCCACCTCCTTCCATTAGCTTGAGCTTCTGGGTGTTCCACCTTTGGTGCTCAGCTTTGCAGCCACCTGAGTTTTATGTTCTGGCTTTGAAGATGGAGTGCGTCTGATGCATCACCTTCATCATTATTGTTATTGTTATTTGTTTGCACCTAAAGCCTCAGTTGTGGCTGGCTTTCTGCTGAGCTTTGAGCTGTATTCAGCTGCAGAGTTTCTCGACTGAATGAAAGTGGTGTGGTGAGGTTGGCAAACAGGAGGAAAGGAGCCAGGAGAAGTTTGATGCAGTGAATGTGTCACTAAGTAGGTCACTTTGGTGTGCAATTCTGTGGTCTGGAATTGCATGAAAGTTGCTTATACTTTTGGAATCACCAAAAGGAATACAGGCTTTTTTCCAGATGCTGCTTGTCCTAGACACAACTGCTTCACCAAGTGCTTGTTGGCGCTTCAGGTGAGATGGTGCTTTAAGAGAAAGGTGCAGGAGAGAGATGTAGGGGTGTGTCTGGTCAGGATGCAGGTCTTGCCTTTGAGAGGAGAGTGTTGCTCCCTGACTTTCGTGTATTTGGCAGATGGAGGTGTAGCGAAGGGTATCGTGAAGCATAGACATGTTCAGCACAAAGGAGAGATTCACTAGGACTGTTTGGAGAATTTTTGCTGTGTTATCAAGTAGTTGAAATTCTGGGATGCTGGAAGCACACAGCTATTTCTGAAGTACTAGGAGAATTTGATTAAATGCTGCTTCTGAAAGAGAGAGAAAAATAGTTCTTGAAAGGTCTGCCATAGCTTGTAACTCAAGAACAAGTTTTCAAAAGGCTTTTAATGGGTCAGATTTTACACAGCTCTCGTGACTGTGTTAAGCATGCACCTCATAGTAAGTCACTTCTGTTCTCAGCACCCTCTGGAAGAAACTCCTGTTTTGCAGATGGGAAACAGGCTCATCTTCATAGAGCCTTTGTTACGTTTCTGTCACAACAGAGCCTTGACCCCAAGCTTCTCAAGTACTAGGCTGGTGCCATGATATCAGGGGGATGATGCCTCTCCTGATGGAAAACAAAGCAACTCATTTAATCGTTAAAAAAATTCTTAAGTCACTCTGCAGCCAGGGTTTGGATGGTTGAGTAATATAACCTGTTACATGCTGTGTAATTGTAAGTTTGACCTCTGTATGCTTTAATAAACAGAAGTGTATTGATTGTGACGTATTTTAGATTGTGAAGCAAAATACACTAGCAGTCTGCTGATTTCGGGTTCTTACATCTGAGTTTGGGGGTTTTTTTGCTTCCTCTAACTGTTCTGGGAAAAGGAAAAACTGAAAAACAGTTGTTCAAGAATTAAACTTCAAGGTGTTTGTCTTGGAGGGCTTGGTCTGGCAAACTGCAGACATCTGCTAAATTAAATCCTGTTTACAATTTAAGTGATCTCTCTTTTTGCTTGCTGTTGTTTGGCTCTGTTTATCGAGTGTAGTTATAGCCAAAATAAGAAGTTTTGCTGAAGTTTTAAAGAGAAGTGTTGATAAATTCCATCCTGCAAGTGGCATTGCTTAGCTGACAGGCAAAATTTGCTTCTGTGTGTTGGGACCCATTGCAGGAAAAAGCGACACTGAGGGGAAAAAGTGAAAAGACTGTTTGTTAGAGATGCCCTTTGATCTTATTTTATCCAAGTAAGACTTGAGAAATGAAGGCATCTGACTTTGGGATTTAAGGAGACTGGCAGAGTCTTAAGAGTTTGGCAGTTGCCACTTAGGCCTGCACTCATTGTTTCCAGCTCTCTGAAGTTGTTTTTTAATCTTTGGGGAAAGTTCAGGAAACAGTAACTGATTAATAAAATTGCTTCTCGTTCAGTGAAACTCGTGCAAATAGAAACCTCAGCTAAAGAGAAAAAAAGTGCAGTAGTGAGCGCAACCAGTATTGCACATTTTAACGGCCTTTACCTGTGTGGGGAAAATGTGGCAAAGTTAACAACTGCATTTGGCAGGCAGCTCTTGGGGCATCATCTGCTCTGAGGCCTGGACCAGCTGAAAGTGCCCCTCTGCTCTGTACGGCCTGAACTGGCTCAGTCCTTGGTATTTATTCATCTAAACCTGCTTGAGAAGTTGGTATCGTCACAAAATGGTTGGATTTGGCTGTGGAATAGAGGCAATGCATATGTTCTAAAAGATGACTGGGAAAGAGGGCACAGATAAGGAGCCCAAACCATTAGTTTCTATAATGCCTGGTGTTTAGCACTCAGCTCCATCCTCAGCTTTAATCCCAGGTCTCCCTCCATCTGGAAGAGTGCTATGCCTTCAGCTGGCAGGGCTCCCATCTTTCCTGGGGGAGCCAAGCTGCTCAGTGGGGAGTAATCCCCTCAGGAGAGCTGGTTTGCAGTGAGTGCCACGCACACGGCAGACGAGCCTCTGCAGCGATGGCCACGGGGGGCATGTGTGAAAGTGTGAGGTGAGGCCCTGTCCTGCCCTGGTACCTGCCCCCTGGAACCTGCTGTGCCTTCTCAGCGGGCAGCTCTGTGCTACAGAGACTGCCCTGGAACACACGGCTCCCTCCCTTCCAAAGGGAACAGTGTTAACGGACAGGACACAAATGCACCCAAGTCTTCCATGTGTTTGCTCCTTGGCTGCAGGAAAGGCCCAGGGTGCCATAGGCCTGTCAGAAAGCTCCATCTGGCTGAAGGAGAGGACAAGTAGTGAACTGCCAGGGTTATCCAGCCTCCACCTTCCCTGCAAGGCAACACATCCACACAAGTGGGTGCAAGGATGTGGCTGCTGATGTTCTGATGGAGCAAATTCCCCTCCCTCCCTCCTTCCCTGCAAATGTGAATAGCTTTTTATCCTATCTTGAAAAGAAAGCAGATGCAAATGTAGATCAGGTACTTTCAGCAGTTTAAGTGCTCTTTGAGGTTGGGAAGAAGAAATCTGATTAGGGTTACAGCTGTTTCATTTCCTGACAGATGCACAGGGTGTTGTGTGCTGGCGAGCTGCGGATGTACACACACAGCAGCCTCGTTTTGTATCAGTGGCATAACCACACAGCAGCCGGCATGTTCGGAACTCCTTGTCCTGGACACCCTGCCAAAATATGCTTTATGCAGAATTTTCCGTGAACCAGCCTGTAGTGTGTTTGTGTGTGTGTGTGCATGCATATAAATTTGTGTGTGTTTTCTTTGGTTGACAGGGCCTTTGTTGCTGAACTTTTTGTTGCTGGAGCGGGGCAGTGTGCTGTAAACAAGCACAGCTAATTATAAAGCACTTGTATAAAAAAAAATTTGCATTTGTACAAACAGTACTAGTAAAAGTGCCCGTGCAAGAGTACCACAAGTACCCAAATAAGCCCAGCTCTGAATGGAGAACTCTTTTCTTTCTTGCAACCACAGCTGAAAAGCTGTTTATAACTAAATGCTGAGGTGGTGTAATTTTCTTTTCTAGGAACTTGGAATAAGAATTCCTAGACCACTGGGACACGGACCAAGCAGATTCATCCCTGAGAAGGAGGTGTGGTAGTGTTTTCAAGTACATAGTGAACTTTATGCTTTTAAGGAACATCATTTTATAGTAGTTGCTCACAGTGGTTTCAGGACAGCTGCTGATCTGCAAAACATTTTCAGGAGTGATCACATTCAGTCCTGAGACTTTGGCCACAGTTCTAGTGTACAGAACAGCGAGAGCCTTGGGGAGCTTTGGAATAGTTATGACCCCTCCCATGCTGCTATCTAGTATGAGAGAAACCCAATACTGTTTCCTTGTGAACATCCGGATGTAATTTCCTACTGGTCCACAAGGTACCTGCCCCTCTGCTCTGGGATTGCTTTTTCCTGAGCTGCCTCTACCACTCTGAAGAGTCTGAGAAGGTTCAGAGTGCTTTGGATGAGCATTTCTGCTGCTTATCTCCTGACTGTCTGGTAAGAGAATTTGGAGTAGAGGAAAAGTTAGTAATATGCCTGTGGTTTTCTAGGAATTTTAGTCTTTTTCAATTTCCTTTTTTTTCTCTCTTATAATCTTAGCCAGCTTTTTGCTTCTTTCCCTCTTCTTCCCATAGTAAAAGTGATGATTCAATTAGCTTCTAGTTATAATAAACTAAGATCAGCCTGGGGTATTCAAGAAAGTGAAGGTGAGACTGTTAAAAATGAGAAGTCAGTGTTGTATTAGAGAGAGTCTAAAGCCAAAAATCTCCTTTTGCTGGTACAACCACTTGTGATCTCCTAAATGAGAGGTTTTACAGGGATTTAATGTGCCTCATGTGCACTGATTTAATGCCATTAATAGATTTATAGTATAATTCCTTTCACTTGGGGCCTCTGGGTGCTGTGGCAATGTATTTATTTGCTATTTTATTGGTGGAACTTGGACAATATTGCTCATTGCTCCTTCTCTCCAATCAGACAATTCAGGTGGGAAGGGAGGACGCCACGATGCACACACTGTTTGCGGAGTCTTTTGCCACGCTGGGCCGACTGGACAACGTCACCTTGGTGATGGTTTTCCACCCGCAGTATCTCGAAAGCTTTCTCAAAACTCAGCACTATCTGCTGCAGATGGATGGCCCGCTCCCGCTCCATTACCGGCACTACATCGGGATCATGGTACGCACCCGGCAGAGCCCCAGCCCTGCCCCAGAGCAGCTGCTGCTGCTTTGCAGTTTCTAGCTGGAAAGGCGTTTCACCAGCAGCTAAGGGAAAAGCAGAGTAGGTTTGTTGGTGTCTGCTTTACAGATGGTTTCAGAAGATCAGCACTTTATATTCACAATTTGCTAGGACTGTGAGAAAAAGGGGAAAAGCGTGCTATAGAAATGAGATAACTTTGTTATTGGCTTCCTTACTATCTCAGAAACTGTTTCTCAAGAAAGCTTGTTTTTGTATCTGTGTCCTGTCACATACACTTCTCCTAACTCAATATTTGGTCCCATTGTGCATTTCTGAATAATGTAAATTCTGAGCAAGTTTTCTGCCAAAAGTGGTTGATTTCTAATTTTTAATCTGCCAGTTGATCTTTGCTTGGTGAAGTTGAATTAAGGTTTTAAGGGCTGTGTCTTAATTTGATGTAGAAAGTGTTGGAGTAAATGATACTGGGTCTTTCTTTGCTGAGAAGCTGCCTGTAGTCTCTCTTGCCATATGCAATCTAAAACCTGCTTTTGATTGTTGCTGGTAAAGTTCAGCTAGAGACAGCTTCTTCCCCCTGGGGAGTAGGATGCAGTATGGATTACTTGCTTCAGGACATGCAATAAATCCATGCCTGTGTTTCTCCCTGGGTATAGGCACGTTGCACCTGTAGCCAGCATAACGACGGTGTCTATGAACAAGGGGTATTTATGTTGCGAGAACAATAATCAAAACAAGCTCATGTGTTCATCTCAGAGATCTTCTTTTACTTGAGTCTTTGATCAGTGCAAGTCTTATTCCTGGATGTTTTGAGGAAATGATGCCTTATGGTATTTGTCGTAAAGTACTAACTTTCTGTAATTGTTTTCTGCATCACACTGTTTTCATTTCTAGGCTGCAGCACGACATCAGTGCTCTTACCTTGTTAACCTCCACGTGAATGACTTCCTTCATGTTGGTGGAGACCCTAAATGGTTGAATGGTCTAGAAAATGCACCTCAAAAATTGCAAAATTTAGGAGAACTGAACAAAATGTTGGCTCACCGACCCTGGCTTATCACCAAGGAACATATCGAGGTAGGTCTCTCACGGAGTAATGTGAATGTCACCTTTTTTCAGGAAAACAATCACAGATTCTTGGATTCAGAGACAGACAGGATGAAAGATATTCTGTGGTAATGGCTTTGATTTCCATGCTACATCACTGCATGATCTAGTATCACTTGTGCCCTGTTGTAAAACTAACAGGATTATAACTGCTCTTAAATGAGTAACAAATTTCATTTACAACACCCTGAAATTTCTCTGTCATGTTGGAATTCTGTTGGTGCAATGACGATGTGCTCAGGTGTGCACCTCCCTCCTCAAGCTGTGTGCTTTCAGTAGCCAGAACCCCTGGGTGTTTCCGAGTTGCTGCCAGAGGTCAGGCAGAACACCAGCCACCACATTTTTGTCTGGCTTGCTGCCAGTTCAAGTGCTGAGTTTTCAGGTGGGCTGGAGAGAGGAGGCTGGCAGAGCTGCCCAGGGGAGTGGTGGTAGTACAGGACAGCCAGGACTGCAGCACCAACAAACCACAAAAGGGCTGCTTCTTCCACCCCTTCTGCTCTCCTCTGTGCCCTGAGCAAGGAGCACGTGGGTGCTGGGACTTCCTCTGTGCTGCCTGGCCTGGTGAGAGGTGGTGGCAGGTCCAGCTGAGGAAGGACGGGGAGGGTGCACGCTCTGCCAGAAGGCCCCAAACCTCCCACACTTTCCTGCCTGAAGGGGAAGTTGGGGTTTGAAGCTTCTTGTCGAATCTAGAGCATTCCACCCACAGGGACAAGATGGAGGGAGCCTGTGCCAGGTTTTTACACAGCAGATCAGCAAGGAGTTGCCTGGGTTTTCTGATGCTATAAAGACCATTTGAACAAACATGCAACAGTTGTGGTTGCATCTTCATCAGAGGTGTGAAATTTCAAAGCAAGTCAGTATGGCCTCAATAGAAACCACATGGTGCAAAAGAGAAGCCCCAACTTATTCAATTGCCCAGGGACAGAGACGGGAAAAAAGTTGTGTCCTTTGTGGCATAACTATGAAGGTCTGTGTGGCCGGTCACTGAGCACGCTAATGACAGCAGAGTCAGGAAGCGTGTTTGGATGTCAGAAAAGTAATTTTACCTGACAAAGAAATGTGTTGATAAATTGCATTAAGGTGGGGTCAAATGAATGACTTCAATGCTTTTGTCTTGCCTTATTTTTAAAGCAACTTCTGAAGACAGAAGAGAACAGCTGGTCCCTGGCAGAGCTGATCCATGCAGTCGTTCTCCTTACACACTACCACTCCCTTGCTTCCTTCACGTTTGGCTGTGGGATCAGCCCAGAGATCGACTGTGAAGGGGGTCACACCTTCAGGCCCCCCTCTGTCAGTAACTATTGCATATGTGATATAACAAATGGTTACCACGGGGTGGATGAAATCCATGCCAGCCCAGCTGGAAGTATTCCAGTAAGTGTCTGTCTGAACAAACAATCTCTTCCAAAAGTAGTTATTTCTTCGTAAACTTAATATGTGGAGGGTGCCTGTCTCTTTTCATTCTTTTGAGAGTGGGATTGGTGAGCCTAATCCAGATGTGGGTATTGAAAAAATGCATTTAGGAGGAGCTGAAATGATACTGGGAAGCTGGGGAAAGCTACCAAAGGGAGAAGCAGACACATCTCTGTTGTCTTTTTTTTCTGCCTGTCATTCCTGAAGGTGAACTGAGACGAGTCCCAGCCTCAGCTAGTTCATGACGCCTGTCCTGAGCGGCAGTGGCCAGGAATGCTTTTTTTAATCCGTGCAGTGGAAAGTTGGCTCTTCCTTTGATTCTAGGCTCTGACTTTTTTGCCTTGAGGTGTTTGTCATGCATCACACAAAGGATCATTTTTAACAGATCATTCACAACTTTGTGACTCTCTTTAAAACACTCTCTCCCGCCTGCAGCAGTTATGTTGATCTGGACTTTTTTTCCCTTGGTGAGAAGAATGATGTGAACTAAGTGTTGGTTTAAGAACAGCCATGAGGGTGTTCTCACTGCAAGATCCTTGCCTGTGATATTTTACTGCAGTGGTGTGGGTGGCATTTAAATTTGTTTGATGGAGCTTGCTGGCTCTCTGAAGGACCAAACTGCAAAAGGCAGGGAGGAAAGGGGCAGAACTGTATAAATTAAAGATAATTTTACTCTACTTTGGTGCTGATGAATGTTTACAAGATCAATTACTGAATTTTTGTGGTGTTAAAACAACTGTTGCGAAAGACGATTATCTTGCACTGGCTTTCTTTTGAGGCTTCATTAAATCTGCATTTATACTTACCCTTCCTTTTTCCTTCAATGTTTCTTCTCTGTGAGCAGAGGAGGAGAAAAATACAGTTGGGTGGTAAATTGTGGTTACTTCCTCTATCAAAATTTCTGTTACAGCTCCTTGTTTTTCAGTTGTTGAACATTTAGACTAAGAGAAACTAATTTTAGCATGAGAACAACTAGTTCCAAAATGCTGTAATCTTTTAAATCATGCTAAAAATACCAGGGGTCTAATTGAGAAAAGATGATGACTAAATGTAAACCATTGTCAGTACAGGTTTCTTTCAAAAACTGTGTTCCTTGAAAAATCTTTATTTAAAGATGTAAAGGACTTCAGTTGTGTTTAAACTTTCTGGCTTGGCAATTTCTGCCATCATTGTCAGTTCCTGTTGCATGAAAATGAAATGTCTTTCACTTCTTTTTAGTCCACAGAGTCTGTCTGTGAAGTTGAAGCTCTTATGGAGAAGATGAAGCAGCTGCAGGAGTGCAGAGATGAAGAGGAAGCCAGCCAAGAAGAGATGGCCACACGTTTTGAAAGAGAGAAGAGAGAAAGCATGTTTGTGTGCTCTTCAGGTAGTGCAGATGTAGTCTGTATATGTATTTATTAAGACTTTTCCAAATTATTTGAAGAAATACTCCTGCAAAAGGGGAAAGAAGTGCTATTAGATGTCACACAAACATTAACATTTCTTTGAAGGAATCAGGATTAGGGATGCCTTGTTTTCTTCCAGGAACACTTAGAAGCAAAGTAGTGCCAAGATTTGTGTCTGCTTGCAGACACACCATAACACTCTGACCAAAACTGTGTTTAACAGAAATCTCCAGAAGAGATGGAATCTCTTGAGAGTTTTAGAAGTTTCACAGGAGATTTAAGCATCTTGCAAGATGCTCTAAAAACAAGACACTTGACATGCTTTGCTATTTAAGTATATGAAACATTACTTTTCAGATGACTCAGAGACAATACTTAATCTGTTATAAGTTTAGGGTTGTAATGGGCTCTTCAATACAATTTCCTCTAAGGCACTCTCTGCATGGGAGTCTCAGAAGTCTCTCTTTTAATAAGCTCTCTGTTCCAAGCCAGGTTTTTCCCTTGACATCTTTATAGATCTCTTGAGTTAGGGGGAAAACATCCCCTAGATTCAGGGGACAGGGTGGAGACTGCAGTATAACAGAAGGGAGAAAAAAATGTTTGTAAGAAAAAACCTGAGTGTTTTTCATGGAGTTGCCTGAACACCATAGCTGCGGTCACAGAACTGTACCAGAGAATCTCAATACGGGTAATCCAGTGAAAATGTGTTTGATTAAAAGCATAGAGACTCATTCTTCTGCAGGAGTTCTGCTCATACACTTCCAATTTGTTCTTTCCAAATTGTGTGAAATTCTGTTTGACATTAACAGAAGATGAAGAATCTGCAGCAACAAGAGATGTGTCTCGGCACTTTGAGGATACCAGCTATGGTTACAAAGACTTCTCCAGACACGGAATGCACGTGCCCACCTTTCGTGTTCAGGTAAAAGGCTGCCTGCTGCCATAGGGAGGCTCAGGGAGCAACCTGTGCCAGATACCAAACCTGGAAATGGCTGTGCTCTCACTTCCCCATGGGTGAGGCTTAAATTAAGCCAGCAAATGAACAACCCCTACCCCCAGTGGATTATCTACCCTGGGATCTTTAACTATACTAAAGCTCTGGGTCTTCACAAGTATATTTTATTTCTGAAATGCTTCATTTTGCATTTTTACTTATTCTAAGGATTATTCCTGGGAAGACCATGGCTATTCCTTGGTTAATCGTCTTTATCCAGATGTGGGACAACTACTTGATGAGAAGTTCCATATTGCTTATAATCTGACTTACAACACAATGGCCATGCACAAAGATGTGGATACCTCAATGCTAAGACGAGCTATTTGGAACTATATTCATTGTATGTTTGGAATAAGGTCAGTTTTACTGGTTTTGTTCTCAACACATGGGCTTTTCTTTCTTGGGTTGAACCAGAACTATTTATTAAGCAAACATGCATGTATTTCTAAACATATTTTGTTTGTGGGGGAGGGCCACTAGTGTTACACTTACCCAATAATTTGTTTTGCCATAGGAACTTAGAAACAATGCAAGTGAAATAACTGCTGCTTGAAAATGAAAGTGTTTTTCTTTCAATTCCAAACAGATACGATGATTATGACTATGGTGAAATTAATCAGTTGTTGGACCGCAGCTTTAAAGTTTATATCAAGACTGTGGTTTGCACTCCTGAAAAGACCACAAAAAGAATGTATGATAGCTTCTGGAGACAGTTTGAACACTCTGAGAAGGTACAGTTGGTGTGTGTGCTGAGGGACAGCCACGGGCCCCTGTCTCCCTGACAGCCACACAGCTTTAGCTTTAGCTGGTGCTCCTGGGGTTCTGCTCACAGTCAAGTCATTGGGAAGTGTCATGTTTCCAGGCTGAAATAATCTCCCCTGTCCTGCCTGTCTGCTGGCTAACAGCTGACATGGACTGGGCAAGCTCTGAGCAGTACAGGGCGTTAGACATGAGAATGGTACAGCTTCACCTCAACTGCAGTCAGTACTGCCCGTATCCCAGAGAGGCAGGAAAGTGGTGCACAATCCATCCATCCCTTGGCAGCAGACCTGAAACAGCTCTTTGGCTGGCCCAGGGTCTTTCCAGTCCCCTGGTCCTTCTGGCCTGGATAGCCCCAAAACAGCTTTTTTATCAAAGCTTAAAAGCTCTGCTGCAGGGTTACAGCCTGAATTACACCTCCCAGTCATATTTCCTGCTGTTAATTCCCAGATATTGAGTCCATTAAGTTTATGTCCTTCAGTTTTTCTTTGGAAAGGTGTTTCTTGGCCTCACTTAAAGTCAATGCTGAAACATAAAGATGCAGAAATCATTAATGCTCATATCATTAAAGGCTCTAGTTCTTGATAAAGCCCTTAAAGAAGGGTCCTGTAACTACAATGATTTAAGATTGTTCAAGTAAAACCCTGCCTATGTTTTGGTTAAACTGACTGTGATAGATGAGCTTTCCAAGCACACAAATCCTTCTTTAAAGCCCAATCTTTGCATCTCCATAGCCATCAAAAGCCAAGGCTCATTCACATGTGTGTCACAGAACGCAATAACCATACATTCTCACAGAGATCATGCAAATGAAACCACACACAACCCTTACATGCCAGAGCAAACTCACAGCAGCCTGCTGTCAGTGAAAAAATACTTTCACACCCTTCCCCCCACAAGTTTCTGATTTCATTCTCAAAGAAATGCAGTAAAGGCATGGAGGAGATGATGTGGGGAACTAAAATTCTTAGCTCCAGTAGCTTAAGAACACCTGTGTCTCAGTAGAGATAGAGAGTTTATGGCACTTGAGAGTTTTTCTGGTGCTTCACCTTGTGTCAGGTGGAAGCTGTCTGTGTGTTTCTCTCTCAGTCCCCAGGGACAAATGTCCTTATCACCTCTGCCTTTGCTAGCACCCCTCTCTGCTCCACAGGTACTCCCTGCCCTTCTGCCTTTAGTCATTAGCCTCACTGAAATTGAACAAGCTGTGCATATTGTGCTGCCAGAGAAGGGCTTGTGTGCTTGAAAGCTTGTCTGTTTTTTCCAGCTAAACCAGCTGGTCTGCTAAAGGATAATTTCCTCTTCCTATGGCCCTGGCCCTATGTAAGTGTGCCCGTGGGCCAGTGCCACGCTGTGCCACAGTGCCACAGGCTGTGACATTGGTTCCTCTGCCCCCTCAGTGAGCTCCACAGCAAGGTCTGGCTGGTGACACAGGCAGTGCTCCCCTGCTGCTCCTGCCCCAGCACAGTGCCCACAGCCCCCGGGCTTCCTGTGGCTGCAGCGCGTGGCGGTGAGCTCGGTGCTAAAGCGGAACTTCTTCTCTCTCCGCAGGTCCATGTCAATTTGCTTCTGGTAGAAGCTCGGATGCAAGCCGAACTACTTTATGCTCTGAGAGCTATTACTCGCTACATGACCTGATGTCTCTGGCTGCCTGTCGACGTTGGAATGTTCTGCAGCTGCAGTATGGCAGAGGAAGATACGAAGCCTCAGGACCAACAGTAGCTATAAGTTAAGATGCCCATTGTGCCATAACTCCTTTAGTTTCAGCTATTTCCATGTTTGGAATATCATTGCTGCCGCTGGGCAGCGAACGCTTGGCAGTTGACAGACAGGGTTGTGCAGAAGTGCTGCCTGCTCATGGTATTTTGGCTTTAGACAGCCCGGGACATTCTCTGAACTTGTGGCAATATAGCAAACCATAGATACATAGATCTTGTGTTAAGGCAAATACTGCGGGAGTCGGAGTGCAAAAAGAACTGGGACTTGATGACATTTGCTTTCCCTACAAGAATAATTCTAGAAAATCTTGATGCTGCTATTTGTGCAGGTGGAGTGAACAGACCCAGGCTGTTCCAGTTGAGCTAGAAGTGAAAGTGAGCACTGCTATTGTCTGAGCCTTTATTGTGTGTGGTTTCAAAAAAGCCTTGTTATTTAGATTCCCTGTTCAATCAGAACTAAACCTCTTCTGTCCACACTGATCATTTGAAAGATAGCAGTCAATTTTCTCAACTAGTTTAGCCTTAAAAACAGGGTGTTTGTTCAGCATTATTTCATGAGCTCCAAAGTGCAATGGTCTTCCTATGGAAAGAAGGGGACTGAAGTCCTCAGAGCTTAGAGATCTACCTACACAAAGTGTCGAGTAGCCTTCTTGTCCTCCTTTTCATGGGTGAACCAAAAAGGAGCTAGGAAAAGGTGTGGGAATGTTGTTCTAGACTGCCAAACAGTCCTACTGTATTACATGCCCAACGCTGGTCTTAATGATTTTTGCAGTTGCTTAAATAACTAGGCTAAAAAACATCTATTTTTAGTAAATCAAAACGTGATTAAAATGCTGACATTTAATATACAGTGGTTTTGGAGAACACATGAATACTTTTGTATGAGTGTGAATTGCTTTTTAAATTTGTCAGTATTACTGGTATTTTTGAAATAAAGGTAACAACTTTTTCTCTTGGTGTTTCTGTGTGGTTTAACTTTAAGCTTCTGTTCTTACTTGTTGTAAGACCATCTAAAATGTTTGAAACAGTAACTGAGCAAACAGTTAAAATCGTGGGCCAAGAATTTTTTAACTGAGTCTGAAATGGTGGGAGGAAAAGTTTAAAAACAGAGCTAGAGCTTCACTAACTGTAGTGGGAACACCTCTTCTGTACTGCTGATATTTTCACCCATTTGGACAAAGCTCTCAGGCACAAGGTGTGATTCTTGGGGTGTCTGGTGCAGGGCCAGGACTGGAACTCGATTATGCTGATGGGTCCTTTCCAACTCAGCTGCTTCTATGATTTTCTGTGATTCTGTGAAATGGAATTTCCCAAGCCCATAAGCAGTTTAATTTCTGTCCTCTGGCCTGGGTCTCAGCTCAGATTGGTTTCTTTTTCTACAGAACCTTCTGAGAACAGTTTTAAGTTTACAATCCAAGAAGCTAAAATATCTAAAAAGATCTAGGGGAGAAAGATTAATAAACTGTCAAAAATTGTGACTAACAGGAAGCATCTGGTGCTTCCTCTTAACTGAAAATACAGGATTTTTAATGTTCCAAAAACAGAGCAAAACTTTCCTGTCTTAAGGGCATTGTAGAGCTGAGCTGTGCCTTTCCAGTCTGTGAACAGTTCCTGCAGCACTTCAGTCTCCAGGTGCTTTCTGAGGTCAAAGGTAGACATGAATTTCTCCAAGAAACCTCAAGTGGCCATTTCCATCCTATGCTCTCCAGCCACATCCAAGTGCCCTCTCACTTTTCAAGCAGTAAACACTGCAGTGGATCTGTGTGTGAGTGGCTTCATCTGGTCACAGCTGCCATCAGAGCAGAAGCCACAACCTGCAGGCAATCCCAACTCCCTGCCCAGTACTCCTGGGCAGCTCTGGCAGAGCCCCAGCCCGTGGCTATGAAGTACAGCAGCCTCTCATGTACCTCAGCTGTGGTGTTGGCACCTCTTCCCAAGGGAGAAGAGGAATGGGCTCCTGGACACCACAGAGCTGCTGCACTGAGGTCTGTGGCAGAGATACCCAACTAGTAAACAATGCCATAAGAACACACCTGAAATCCAGCATTCTGGGGCTGCTTCTTACTACTCACAGGTTTTTCTTCAGAGAAAGACAGAGGCTGGTATAGCTCGACTGGAGGGGTGCTCAAGAGTCCTGTGCCACCCTCTCTTCCCAATCCAGTTCCTCTGAACATGCCTCTTCCTGTTCAAAGGCCAGAGCTCACACATGGTGGCTGCCCCAGGATCCCCAGCTCTGCCCAGCTGCCGACACAGTGCTTCAAGCTATTGGTTACAGTTTTATTAGTAGTAACTGACATAATTAGTGTTGTACTTGAACAAATCTAAATTGCCCAAGCACCACCTTGCCTTGAGCCAGCCATCAGTATCAGCTGCCTTCTGACAGAGATTCAGCCCTTGTCAATTCTGATTAGTCCTCCTAACAGGGCTTAGCCACAGGGGCCTTTTCCAGGGCCCCCACCCTGCCCTGTACAGCCGGATGTTTGCCTGCCTTGCTGTGACACAAATGCCAGGAACAAATGCCTCCAGATTCTTCCCCACAGGGACTACTTTCCCATCATCCTTTCTTTAAAACTCTCTCAGACCAAATCCATTCTTTTCTCCCAGAAACAAATGGGACATTGAAACCATTTATTTTCTCTTCAATTTCAGCTAAAATTAAAATGGCAAAAGAAGGGATGATAATTGAGATATTTTTGAGCTGAGCAGATCTGTTGTTGGAGCCAAACCACACTGAATGCCGAGCGCTTCTCTCCTGTGGATCAGCCTCCGTGACAGAGGCCACCAGCACACAAGCTCCCAAAGCAGGGCTGAGCCTTGCTGGGCACAAGTAACACCTGAACTGCTGAGACACAAAGAATGGAGCAAATTTTATCACTTTCACTGAAGTTTCCTCCTCACCACTCCCAAAACCTGGACCATGAAATCTCCCTTTCCCTGCCCTGTAAAAGCAGGGATCTAAACTAGGAAAGAAGTCTCGCTACTCTTCTACCATGGTGCTACTTCCCAGCCTCTCTCTCCTCACCTGGAAGCAGAGGTCAGGGACTACCAAAGGTAGAGAGAAAGTGCCACTGAGGGAGCTATGAATTGCTGCCTCCCAACAAATTCCTCCAGCCTCTCCCAGGATTGCCAGGCTGGAGCTGCTCCTGGTGATGCTGCTGACCCACGGGAGCAGGAGCCCTGCAGCCCCCGCACAGCTGTTTCATCTCTGTAATCTGAGGTCAGGAAAGAGAGAAATGGGTCAGGGCTGTAAAGCTCCCTGTGGCCAACTGGGCTGTGAACGCTCGAGGCCGGCGATGCGCCTGCTGCGCTAATCCATGGGCTACAAGCCCGGACTTTTACACGGTGGAAGGATGAAACGGAGCAATAAACAAGCCAGCAGCAGTCAGGGGGAACAGGGAGAAAGAGGCCTGTTACGGCCCCACAGACAGAGACACAGGTTCAGGGGAGACAGCTGGCCAAGAAATCTGAGAAGTCGAGACACACAGGCGGCTCCCGGGAGTGTGGGACCAACTGAAAGAAGGTAAAATCTTCTCTGACATCAGGGATATGGGTGTTTTGCCTAAAGATGGGAAGCTCCAATTCACAGAAGATCAGCACAGCTGGGCCTACATCCCACCAGCATCAAGGCAGCAGCTGGATTAGCAGGGATACCCTAGACCCTAGCCCCAGTGTCAGAAGGAAAAGAGGGTGACTTTCCCTGACCACAAGAGTGAAGCTCATGAAGGAACACAGGACAATGCCCCAACAGCACAGCGTTACTCTGTCACAGAAGTTCCTTAAAAAAAGGTAAAAGCGTGTCAAAGTCTGTAGGTGAGATGTGGCTCCTGTCACATAACATTGGTTTGCACAGCATTTTTGGTACCACAGAGGTCCAAGTACTCACTCATAACTTACCTTTTAAAATTAGAAGTTCAGCAAATATTTTTCCAGTGAAGAAACAATGCAATTACTAGACAAGTCACACTGAACAGCTTCTTCATCAGCTCAGGTATATTGTAAAAAGTAATTACATATGCAAAGATTTCATACAAGCTCTTCAGAAGATAGCATCCAGTACATAAATGCCAGGCTCTTCTGACTTTTTTTAGAATAGACATGCTCCCCAACAAGCTTACCACTGGCAATGAACAGGTATATTAGAAATAGACAGTTTACCTGATAAAAACACCCCGAGTGATTAAAATGGAGTGATAGACTCAGCTGGAAGAGTGATGGCTTTGAATTCTGTCAAGAAGTTTTTCTGCCACGGGTTTGAACTCTCTTTCCCAATATACTCTTTGGCAGTCCTTTATACCTTTGTCAAGGCTGCACTCCAACTCTACCTCTTCATCTGTAATCAAGGAAATACTGTCATCAGTTCCAAATAAAAATACACTCAACTATGTATTTTGTGACACATGCAGCTTACCAGCTGTGTATGCTGATGGCTTAAAAACAACCTCACTTGAGGTAAGTTCAGCATCACCGTCTGAGGGTCTTAGATTTAATTGAAAATAAAGGATGGTAAGGTCAGTAGAACAGTGAAAATGGTACTGCAAGTTCTTTTATTCTCACGCCTCACAGGTGTCTCTGAGACAAAAACTGTCTCTGAGATTGATCATTTACTGTGACTGTCAGTCCAGAAAGTACCCAGGGTTTAATATTGCCCACAGCAATTTTGCTGAGGTAAGCAATCCATTCATCTAACTACAACTATGTTTTTCCTGTCCCAAATTGCTCTGCTAATCTGGAGACTCAAACTCTATCTACTCTCACACTGAAGGAACTTGAACCACACTGGTTACTCTATTTACTGATGCCCTCCCTTCCTCACAAATTTCAAAAATAAAACAACAGGACAGTCTTTATTAAAGACAATGTTAGGAATGAAAGGAAGTCATCAGTCATTTTCTTCCCTCCATTTTGCTTGGCATTGGATGTGGCAAAGAGATAAACTCTTAGAGAAAATACAAATCAGTCTGCAACCAGAAGCATTCTCCTGAATCAGGAATCCACAAACACAACTGATAATGCTGAATGTTTTCACACAGTTTAACAGAAGGATATTTGACAGGATTTAGGCCATAAACAAACCTAAAATGAAGGTAGAATCCTGCTCCAAATGGGCAATACTTAACCCTTGGCCTAAACTACGAAAAGGCACCAGATTCACAAGGTGTTAAATAAAAAACTCTGTAAGGGAGCTAATTGCACAGTCACAGCAGGTAAAGGCAACTTGGGGCTGAAGAGAAACTTCAGTTACCCACATTTTGAATCAAACTTTATGGAGAAAAGAGTACTTACTCCCACCCAAAAGCATGCCAAGGTGCCTGTGCAGATCAGATGGCCTGAGCTGAGACAGGTATAAAGGACGAAATGACATTCCTGTGTATCATTTCCAGCTCACACAAAGTTACCAGCAACTGCAAACAAGTGGCTCCTGTGCCACTACATTGCAACTACCAAAGTTAAACGGAGGCTGATGGTGAGAAAGATTCCAAAAGGGGTTCTACATAAGGAGATGACATTTAGAGTCTTTCAGTAACAAAATAAAGAGAAAAAGAACACCCATTCTTTCAAGAAGGATGTCATATCTCTGCAGGAAGAAAGCTTGTAATCAGAGATAAAATCCAGCCTCTGACATCAAATTTATATTTTATGATGTCATAGGATAATTTAGGTTGTAAAAAACCTCTGGAGCAGAGTCGCCATGTATCAGTTTGCTCTAGCCTGTCCTGCTGAGTACTGAACACCTTCTAGGGCAGCAGCCTGTTCCAGTGCTTAACTCCCATCATGATGGAAATCTCTTTTCCTAATGCTTAATTGGAATTTTGTCTTACTGCAACCTGTGCCCATTAGCTCTTGTCCTGTCAATGGCACAGTAACCCAACATACCTAAAATCAATCTCAGCAGCAGAGAAGCCAGAGACCCTGAAGTGGAAAATAAGGGATTATGGGATTTGTTTTCAAACAGAATTGCTTTGCCTACTCCTGCTTTTTTCTACCCAAATTAACTCTGTTCAAACACAGAGTGAGAGGCATTTCTCCCTTTTATTAGACAGCTGTGCCCCCCAGAAGTCGACTGAATATTTATGGAATCACTGAGGTTGAGAATTCCAGCCTACAAGAACAAGGGTCAGAAGCAGTTCAAAGCTGAAGTGTTGAACTGAAACAGCAAACTTCCAAAGCAGAACGTGAGTAATGCTGTGGATCAGCGAGGATCAGTGTTCCGCATGCAAGCTGTGCATCCTCAGATAATTTAATTTTCCCACGACTCTCCTCAAAAACCAGCAATATTGGGTCTTGGCCAAAGAGCATATGTGCTGGCTGCAAGCCCAGGAATAAGACAAACACAGTGGGCCTGCATACTGTGGGGGAAACTGGAAACTGGAGTGCAGACTCCTGCTGTCTGCAAGGGCTGCCCATCCTTGAAACACCGGCAAGACAGGGGCTGGCAGCCCTGGAAGCTCAGTCATGTCATCTAAGAGTTCACATGGACTGAGATTCCAAAATAACCTCCTGGAATTGATAGCAGAGGTGAAAGCACAAGAAAAAGTCTGGAGAGAGAGGGAGAAACTTTCTTTTCGGTGAATGACCAAACAGAAGAATGTTCCCAAGACAGAAACTCATCTCCACCACTGCCCATGATGGCCTGGGCCAAGGCAAAGCTGCTGCCAGGGGCCTGGGAACAGCAGCCTCCAGAAGCTCTGAGCCAGCAGAGTGACATCAAAGTCAAGAGCAGCTGAAAGAAGGTGAAGGACAAGTGCCATTGGAAAGCAGGGCTACTGCATCCCAGGCTGCTGGGATCAGGCAAGGAAAAAGAAAAACAAAGAGTGCCCTTTGTCCAGCCTTTCTCTTGGGCACAACCTCTTTCCAGGCCACTTCCATTCCCTTTTGCTTCCTTGTATCTTTTGTCATCCTGTGCCAGGTGGGGGAGGGAAAAATAAAGGGGAGGAGGCCAAGCTCAGCAGGTGAAGTGAGGTGTCTGCTGTGCCATGCTCCACTTTTTCCGCTTCCTGAGGGTGTGCTGACGCTCAAGTACAGTTCACTGGCTGTCAGCAGTTGCCTCCTGCTTCCTGAATGATAGAATCAGAGCAATGACGGTTCAAGGCTGTTACTGGACACAATGGGAGGAGGAAGATGTAGGACAATATCAACCAGCTGCTATTACTAAGATTTGCTGGCTCTCTGTACACAGAGGAACCAGATCCAATGAATACGATGTGCTTTTTTGACAGCTCCTCTTCTTACTAGAGTGTGAAGAATGACTGGCTTTCTGATTTAATTCTAACCTGTTCCCAATTAATTACCATTATAGCTGCATTGCAATCACAACTGTAACTGCAATTGCAAATGTACACAAACTTCCAGTTGATGAAAGTTATACAAATCAACAAGAGTTACAATTGCTATCCAGCCTGGACTCTGCAGTCAAATCAATTGCTTCAATTAGCAGTGTTAAATGCAGAGGAAAACATAAGCATGTACTTTCTAAAACAAAGATGTATACCTCTCGTTATGTGCCAGAAAATTCAAGCATGATTGTGGCTGTAAAGTTTGCAGATCTCTTGCAGAATGTTAAAAAGTGCAGCAATAACCTTGAAACACTGCTATTTTCTGATAAATAGATGGAATTACTGCACACTTTAAGATAAAGTCCATCATAGCAAGGAATGTAATGCAAGGAACTATTACAGCAGCGAATATCAGTAATTCTGCCGTAACTGGAACAAAATCCTCACAAACCCACCCACTTTTCTGATTGTCTACAACAAAAGAGACTGTGAGATCTCATGTTCTGTCTGGGTCTGACAGTAAGTATACATCTTTAATCAATTTCCAATTAAAACCATATCAAACATAGTTAGTTTCCTTCAATTTGATTTATATTTTAAAGATTTTTTGAAAGATAATTGCAAGTGACCTACCCAAAATAAAATCATAAGCAAAGCAGTGCTCAAAAACCAAACGAGGAAAATTACATATACTGACTACAGGACTATTACACAGCCACTGAACTATGTAAAATTTGAAGGAAAACTAAATGCCCAGATGAAAAGATCCCACTGGGTAAGCAAATCAAGGTCCTTACATTAATCCTTCAGCCTTGTGAAGCAATGAGCACACACTTCTTGGCTTTAGGGAGCAGATGAGAAATTGTCAGGCTGTTGTCCTTGCCCACAAGGAGACCATGGAGAGACAAGAAGGATGGCCAGGCAGCAAAGTCAGCCCACTGCACCCAGAAATGCCACGATCCCCAGGGGGCACAGTGTGTGCTGCACAGGGACCACTGTGCTGCTGCACAGCCCACACTGGCCAGCCACTGAAAGCTGCAGGACAGACTTCCCACCCTAATCCTGCTTTGATTTTGCTCCTTCCATGTCTTTTATTGAGGAAAAGAGCCCAGACTCAGAGTCTCACCCAGAAGTGCTGTGAGCAGCATCAGCAGCACGTTGGTGTTCCCTCCGAAGCAGGAGGCCGCGCTCGCCATGTTCTCGCTGTAGTTCCACAGGGTTTTGCAGATCAAACACGAGAGCTGCCAGTCTGCTGGCCCAAAGTCTTGTAAGCAGTCAATCAACCTGTTGGTACCAAACAAAACCAGTGGTTTGTTACATGGAATTTACTCCTGAGCTCTTCAAAATCTGGCAGTCTAGAAATGTAAGCAAACTCCATGGAAGCTTGCAGGAAAATTCTACATTAATAAACTTCAGATGCTACTTTCTTCCCCCTTTTCATTAAGAGTAGTTCCCCAAGGATGTAGACATGCCTTTTGTCTACACATGTGCGTGCCTGCCTGCAGCTGCCCATCCTCTGTAACTTTCTAACCCAGCTGACCAATTTCACTCATATACTTTGCAAATGTAACCGTTTCAAAGACACTAAAATTCCATCAAATTTCATTACAATATGTGACTGTCCCAAATCTGTGACTACCACTAAAGCAGAGATTGCAAACCAAGCCAAACTTTATCAGGTACCAATGATTCATCTGGAAAAGGTGGTGGGAATGCAGAAAAAGCTTCAGGCAGAATATCCATCTCAATACACATCAGATCATCTCACCAAAAAAACAAATCCAAAGGAATCTGCTACTTCCATGATCAAAGAATGACCTTTCACATTCAGTGAAGTCTCACAATTTTGCTGATCCCACATGTTCTTTCATTTCCTCAGCCTGAACTCCCCAGGTACTCCTCTCAGAAATGCCTGTTTTTCTAAGGTGTCCCTGGTGACCTCTCCAACAGTAATCCTTCACTGCTGTTCTCTTCCTCAACCTTAGAAACCCCTCCTTCCCTCACTTCTCCACTTCACAGAGAGATTTATAATCTATTGAATAGTAAAGGATAACTACTGTATTCAGGTATGGCTGGAAATATCAGTCATTGAAGACCACCCAAAAAGATGTTTGCTTTTTTCCTCCTCTCTGAAGGCAGTCATTGTGGGACAACAGGAGGCATCTAATGAAAAGCCAAAAGAACTTGCCCTAATTTTTTTTTAAATGTAACTCTCTGAAAAGACTAATTCCCTGTTTTCTTTGGGCCACTATATATTGGTACAATAACCTCAGTTCCAAAAATCCATAGAGCTGGTTTGGCACTGTCAGGATGATCTCCTTAACAATCACTTCCAAATTCTCTAGATTCATTCCATGCTGTTACAGTTTTTTGTTCCTTCCCTCACAAATTTTCAGACACAGTCTAGAAAATTCTGAATTTATATGGTTCTATTGGCTACAGAAAATTCTATATAATAGAAATTTCTCACATTTATTAGCAAATGTCCCAGCAACTTATTTTTATTCTCCTTTTCCAGCTTTATATTGTAAGTTAACTAGAACATGGGAAGGAAGGACAAGAAGACTATGCATTGTTTACAGTGTATAAAAAAGTAATTATATGATGTATGAACAGGAAAGCATTTCAAAGTGAGGCATATTGTTTCACAACTGTGGGCTGTACCAACTGCTTTACAAGCACAGGAACATGATCTTTCATGTTGCTCCAATTAAGCTGGATCCGCTATTATCTGAACATCAAAGCCACAAGTGTTGCATCCATGGTGCTTTTTCAAGGTCTAATATCCCTTACAATGTTACAGTGCCCTTAACTTGAAGTCCCAGAGAGAGGAGACTCAGGAGCTGTTCCCTGCCGAGCAGGGAACTACATCAGGTAGTTTTCCCTACAGAACCAAGTGGTTACAAAAATTGCAAGGGACCATGTGTTTTATAATTCCCTGAAGTACCTTCACCTTGCCCCAGACACACACTGACCCTGCTGTTCACTGCAGTCCACCTAGGATCCAGTTAAGCCAAGCACAAGCAGCTGCTGCAAAGCCAGGCCTGAGTTGCTCTCTTCTCTGTCTCTGCTGTGTACATCACAGAGGGTCTTTGGGAGACCTTTCTGTGGGGTTTGGCTCTTATGAAAGACTTTTCTCTAAGAACATTAGATACCAAGTATCTGCTATGCTGGCATCTTTATTACAAGCTATTAGCCCCAATAAAAAACACTCCAATTGAAACTTTTTGGCCAAACTACTCAAAATTACTTTTTCTCAAGCACAATCAGGAACTTACTTTCCAATTCCTCCTTCTTCCCTGAGAAATGCTCGCTTGTTCTCATCTACTGTGAGATTGAGCAGAACTCCACAGGCAGGAAAACAGACCTCTCGGTTCTTGGAATCCAGCAAAGCAATCACAAACTTGTATACTGGATTGTAAAAAAGGAAACAATATTGCCAGGAAGATGGATTTACCATACAAATGGCATTACAACACACTTATTAGAAAGCAGTCAAATGCAGGAGACCCTATCCAAAAATTCACCCTTGTAGCGCATTACTGTGACATTTATAGAGAAGGCACATGACAAAGCAACATCACGCTGAACATCAGCTCCTTCAAAACAACAAACCAGAAATTCTAGTAATAAAAATACACCAAAGAAATGTGGAAATCCCATTGCAAGAGGCTAAATTGATCAAACTGAATTGAAGCTTATTTCTTGAAAGTATCACCCCTTCTTCCATCCCAGAGTCAGCAGAAACTGCAAGGATTTGGTATCTGGCACTCAGAGGGGGAAGTTCTTTCCCCTGGGAATGCAGGGTTGTCCCAGACTGCACCGACTCCAGCCTGGGGCTCCAGTGGGAGCAGCATCCCACAGCACCTGCTGGCACTGACTGCAGAGCAGTGCAGCCAGACCCAGCCAGGGAGCTGGGCTGGCCTCTCTGAGAGGAAGCCTCTCAGCAATTCCTGAGCTTGGCACACCAACACCACAGTCTCTCTCAGCTGGAAAATTTAGTCCTTTGACTGAGACTGTTCACCAGGAACCGGCTACTAAGGGTGACTTCTCCCTTTATATATGGTGATGTGCCACCCTTGGAATAAAGACTTGCATACTGGGACATGATCACCTCACTTTCAGCACCAAGAGGCAGGAAAAAAAAAAAAAAAAAATTACAATGAACTGGTGTCTAAGCTGATGACACACCTTCTGTGGATGGCAAGGTGTTGCCATTTTCCCCAAAGCTCTTTAGATACCCAAAGCAAAAGGACTTGAGAAGACTTGTATCCTCCTTCACCCTGAGGCAAATAGGAGGTCTTTGCTGAGGCAGTCAAATCCTAGCCACATGTTATGAAGTGCTAACAAGCTGTCAAATATGGGGAAAAAAAATCTGAGATTATGAACCTAAATGAGACTTTAATTGGATTTTAATTTTGTAACATATCACTACTAACCTGAAGGATCTGAAAAGCTATTTGAGTAAAGGGAAATTTCAAATTTGAAACTTCAGGAAAAACAGAGTTTTTGTAATATTTACCTCTGTGAAAGTACCATGGCATATTTTTCCTACTCCAATATTTCCATTTTAATGAAACTGAAATAAAATGGTATTTATAAAGACTATTATTGGATTCTAATGCTTGCCTAATTTGCAAAACATCAGGGAAGATTGATTCTACCCTTTAACAGAGACAGCTTATTAACAACCTTTTCTTTTTAGAACCATGGACATTTAAAAATAGAACTCCTACAAACACAAAAGTAACTCACTCTTTTTCTGCATGATGAAGTCACGGATCTCATGATACTGGGAAAGATTGCCAAAGACTCTGACAGCCTCCACAACTGCATCCATATTGTCACTCATTAACAGCTTTAAGAGCACTGATGGTTTGCAGAGAAATTAATTATAAATCACAAATACATGGCTCTTTTTTATCAATGAATATCAGAATGCAAACAGCAACAGCAATAAATGTAATAAATGGGAGCAGTTGTCTGTCTGTCTGGTGGCAGCAAAGGGGGTGAGCTGATGGTAGAACAAGAACAAAATTGTTTTGTTTGGCTTCGAAGATAAAACAAAGCACTCCAATATGGGACTAAATGCAAAGGAACAAACGAGGAGTTATGGAGACAGTCTAAGCACAGTTGTAATAGGGGAGCCAGTTTTGCTATGCAATTTTGAGTGGGTTCATATGAAAATCCAGGAAGACATAATTTTAAAAATGTTGTAATATATAAGAGAATTGATGAACAGATGGTCTTATGGTGGGATGTCTCCTAAAGCTCAAATTATTTTCTGACATTAGCTCTGTTTTCTCTCAGTGCTGCTATAAAGCAAACACATTTTCTCTCAACAGCTACTTAATATTGTCCCAATCTGATGCATTCACTTCCTTGCTGCTTTTCTGCTTGGCACTTTCACATACGATCAGTGTGTGCTTCAGCAGTAGGAATGACACCTTCAGCACTTCCTAGGAAGAGCTACAGTCATGGAAGATTTTGGTGCATGGCAGAGGAGTGATGTTACAGAAGTTACATTTATCAGCCTTCTGTGAGTACAAAGCAAAACACTAAAATCAGTCCATCACACAGAGGACTCAAATAAGTCAACCCTTGGCCCTTCATATGACAGAAGAGAGAAAAAAATATAGAAGGGAGGTTGGCTTTGTCATCATTACTTCTGCCTCTGGATGTTGCAATACTAGTACTGAACACACCTTGAACTTGTCTTAAAAAGACATCTGAAGGGATTTTGTCCACCACTCATATCAAACAGCAAGTATTCTCAAAATGCCTGCAGGAGCAGAAAGCCTGCTGGTCTTGCATCAAAAGGTTTCCTCTTTCCTCAGTTCAGGAAGGTGATGGGACTGGCTCCACATGCCAACAGGACAGAAGTAATTTGTTTTCAACCAGCAACAAGAGGCAGCTGGCTTATAGGTGATAAAATGAGTCATGACAGAACAGCAGAGATGTTACCTACAGAGAATATGATGTCTACCAGCCCAGGCACTGGGCTGACAGCCAGGATATTTTTTCCTGTTCCTCATTCTACCTGTTGTGTGAACTTCAGGTTCTGTCTCTCCCCAGTATTTGGTCTATTGAGACAGAGAGATGTGCAAGACACAGCCTCTCTATCTTTTGCACAACATTAACACAATAGTCCCAGAAATCAGTGCAGTTCCGACACATAACTGATTGTTGTCCACCATGTCAGAGGGGAGACAATCATTCAATACAATATTGCCAATGGATTTACAAGCCAGAAACAGACAGAAATCTGATTTTACAGGTATAGAAAGTAATAATAAGAAAAAATCCTCTTGCCATACCGTGATTAGAAGGAAAAAGCAACATGATTATTTTGGCTCAGGTATATAGATTTTGAACAAATCTGGCAAAAAATTGCTGAACAGAAAACAATATAGCAAATTCCTTTGTGGAGGAAAAGAAGGGATTTTGTGAACAACCCAACTATTTTCATATATGTCATACTGTTTTAAAAAAAAAAGGGGGAAATCATTATTGAAAGAATTTAGCCCTATGAACTTTATACTCCTGCAATATAATACCACAAAATGTTATGTGTCCTTCTGTTGTGTCAAAATATTTCTGCTTTCTAAAAGTTGTACAAAAAGTACTCGTTTAAAAGTCCTTACTTTCAGCAATGTGTAGCTGCTTCTCTTGAACTGCAGAATTCTCCACTTGGTAGTAGGACAAATTGTTGATTGTTGTTGCAGCATTGATGACCAACTCTTCACAGGCATCAACTGATTTGTATTCTGAGAGTAAAAAACCCCAAAACATATGCATGTGTAGATAAACACACACATATGTCTAATTTTGCAGTGCATTAGATCCCAGAAGCAAAGTGAGTAATAGTTTATATGGCTGCTACTGCAGTCAAACTTTCTGTTGTTCAGTAACATGGCAGAAGCTACAGGAACACCTGATCAAAAATTTTAATCCAAAACCATTCTTTCCCATTATTAATTTAGAGAAATCACTGTGACTCAGGCAACATAGTTTAAAATTTAGGTAGTTAAGACATTTTACAAATCCTCTTTGCTGTTTTAAGATGGCACTGAGGAGAGTCCATGTGCAGAAATAGGGCTGTGTGATTGACATGGAGAAAAAATGGTTAAAGACCACTTCAATAATATCTGAAAGATTTTTCTCTCAGACTTCCTGACAGAATGTTAACACGTATAAAAGTCTGAAAGACTTATTTGTCCGAGGTCTCTGGCCTCAGAAGCCAAGAGTGAAAGAAATAAATGAGGGGTAAGTTCATAGGGAGACTGAACATTTTGTAGTAAACTGACTGATAGAGTGCTCAAGAGGAGGAGACAGTAGCACAGAGAAGCTCTGAAGGTCAAAAGCACTTACAAAATCATTGAGACAGTTTCAACCTATGAGACAGAACCAAGTTGTGAGTCTGACTTGTCTCATCCCTCATGACTGGTAAGACAGTGTACAGTCAGGTTGATCACCTTAACATAATATTTAATGTTCTCATTACACAGTAAAATATACTGAGCTGTTTAACATGTATCTTGTCCCAGTTAAACTCTGTTATGGGCCAAACAGACCAGCCCTAGTCTGTAATTAGATTTACAAGGGGATCAGTTAGTGGTAAAGGAACTGCAGTCCTAATCCTCCATTTGGAGGGAGACACTCTTCCATCTGAAAGAGATAAAAGGTTGGAAGACTGAAAAAGAAGGAAAAAAGTAAGAGAAAATTCCTTGAAGAGGCTGAAAGTTATGGGTGCAGAGAACAGAAACTTAATCCAAAACAGTCACAAAAAATGCAAGCCTTTAAAAAAAACAAACCACCACCAAACACATCTATATAGCACCTGATAAGAACAAACTTTCCTTATATATTAACTCTCAGTGAGATGTGTTTAAAATAAAATTTGTTTTCTTATCTTTAATGATCCTATCTGCAAACCTGATCACTGAATTAAAGACTTCTACAACATCTTTCCCCAGATACTGAAAAGTCAGCACCAAAGTACAGCCCTCCTACATAAAACAGTGTGTGAATGTCAGCCAATTGACTTTGGGTTTTTTTTGCAATGGAAAAACTTAAACTCTCCTTACAGGCTGAATAAAGATAACAAACACAACATAAATGTTATTACCTAGTACTGTAACAAGTAATCCTACAACAGGATGGGCAGCTGCAAGAGCTGCACCTACTTTAGGGTGAATGGAGAGATTGGCCAGCACTCTGATGAGTTTTATCAGAACATCTTCTGCTTCTGAAGGATACTTTGGTTGGTTTTTTCCTTTTCTATCATGGTGCCATGTCAGTGCATTCAAATCAAGTTCATAGTAGGTTTGGAATAATGATGTCAAGGTGTTAACACTTTCTTTTTCTTTAAAAAACTGCTCCCGGGACTGGTCATTCCTTGCTGTTAAATTACCAAGAATGAAGATGATACGGATAACCAAATCCTGTAACAAAATAAATAAACAAATCATATTACATGGAAAACATCAGAAGGTGGCAGCTGCTTAAAAAGAAAATAATACTTAATTTGCTTCCCAATTCAGATAATAGCACATCCAGAACAACTGAAGGAATGCCAAACACAGCAGCTAGAAATAATTTTTTATGCTACCAATTTTCATAACCTGAATTACAGAAGAAATCAAAAACATCTGACAGAACTAACATACCACTGGGATAATGACTAATGCGATATACTTAGTAGACGTCATCTATTTTTACCAAGCCCACAGTAATCTTAAAACATCTTAAAACCACACTTTATATAACTAGAATAATCATATGGGCCAGAATTTACTAATCTTTCAAGTAAGAAAGTTTCAGCTGTTACAGGAAGAGACCACAACCTTTCCTTTTCTAGGCCTGGTAACCAGTTTTAGAGGTTAAACTCCTTCCCCTTGATTTGTTACTGTTAAATCCAAATTAGGTTTTATTCATTTTGTAGTTCATTCTAATTGCTAACAGCTGAATTATTTGTTCCTGATTTCTACTAGAAATATAATTTAAATTCACTGGTCTGTCATTCTTCAGTTCCTTCTCTTTCTCCTGTTAAAAACAGGCACCCTACAACCTTGCAATTCATCATAACTTTTCAAGAATCCCAGAGACTGGGATCCCCTTTCCGTCCTTTTGTAAACACCAAAAGGTAAATTGCATCAGCTGGTTTGATGACATTTAATATGCTTCAGCTTGTTTATTAGTGACAAAAGAATCCAGGCTAAAGTAGAGATTATTCATTTGGTCATACATAACCCTTTCAGAAAAAGAAGCAGAAAAAAAAAGGCATTTCACACTTCACTATTCACAGCACCTGACAGTAATGCTCTGCTTCTTCCGAACACCAGAGAAATTATTTCCTTGTTGTCTTCTCACTTTACTATAAAAAGTTTTGTTTCTTTTTATGTCCCTTTGTAGTTGCACCTCATATTGTGCTCTGCTGGGTTTTTTTTTTTTCTGATTTTATATGCTCTTCCTACCCTTTTATCATTGCTGAATGAGACCTATTTTCTATTTTTGTAAAGTATCTTGAGATCTCATGATTTAACCAAGTTGCTCTCCTAAAGCACTTTCTAGCCTAGCCTCTGTACATACTGAGACACAAACTTTTAGTGGCAAGACTAGAGGATCCTAACTGAATGGCATTCAATAACGTCCCCATCTTTTCCTTAGCCAACAGTATGTGACAAGAAAAAAAAAAATCTGAAAGTCTAAAGTAACTCAAGTTTAAACTACTTGAAACATTTCCCTCCGTCACTTGCATCAAAATCTACTAACTTAAAAAAAAAAAAAAAGTCTGTAGCTTTAGCTTAATGGTACAGGTAAAGTAACAGCATTTCTTCAAGTACATGAGAACCATCTGCCTTTAGCTCCTAACCTGCTGTACTTGCACTAACCTAGAATTTTACTAAACAATTATTATGCTGTTTTTCTTCAAATATCATAATTATTTTTACACATATTCTAACCCTCCCCAGTATTAGTAACATAAGTTAACCAGGCACAGTCTAACTTGTTAAAATATACAAGATAATACTGAAGAAAAAAAGATGTTTAGGCAGCAATTCCTCCTTTGATACCTGCCTTCACCTGTAAGTTTCAGGTCCTAAGCCTCTGCCACAATAACATCCTCTCAGGAAGATGAGTGCTATGCCTGAACATAAGAAGCAGCAGTCTCTTACATGAGGAAATGGTTTTCACATTCATGTATTTAATAATATCACTCTGTAGGACACACTTCCAGGTTTTTTTTAACTAGGCATCACATTTTTGTTACGATCTAAATGTCATCACGACTATTTTTTTATGAATATTCTTAATGACTAACCACAAAGAGCTTTCACCTTTGCTGGCACAACACCCAACTCACAAAGGCTGTAAAAATTTGAAACAAACAACTGATGAATCAGAAGAGAGAACTGAAAAAAGCAGGCAATCTAGTTTGACTCGTTTATATTGACTTTCTAATTTTGGTCAAAATGGTATCAGCCCAGCAACAGCTCTACCCAATCAGGAAAGAGACAAACAGGTACCACACAGCAATCAACTGATATTTTGAGAAGTGTGATCTCAGCTGTGCTTTCCACCTACAGCCCAGCAAAACAAACTTATAAAATACTTCTTTTTTAGCTAAGCACATCCGGCTTTAATAGACTAGTACCAAAGCTGCATTCTCTTTCAGTGAAAATTTAACAAGCAAGGACAAAGAGGAAAGCTGTACAACTTCTCCTGAGTAGTACAATGCTCAAGGATTTGTATTTTTTTTGGCTATATTTCTTTAAATGCTCATGGGTAAGGACTGCAAGAATAAGAAACACCATCTTAGAATGGCTGTGTAAAAAGATACATGCAAAGCTACATGATCTTTTGAAACTCCTTGCATGATTAAACCTGTGCAAGGCCCATGGGCCTTTCTGTAGCAAACAATCAATATAATAAATGAGATTACTGTTCATTTCCACATGTCTGGAGTATTAACTGCATATGGAATTCCAGACATTCTTTCACACTTACAGAAAAATTACATTTGTCAGACCAATTTATATCGTATGGAAGTTTAAACATGTAGTGCACTAAAGACAAACTAGATTAAAGATAGGAATTACACTCAGTTATTTCATCTTTTTATAGTGAGGCATTCATGTGAGACATGCTGAACGTAGAGTGTACTAAAAACCTGAGTGGAAAGCTATATACGAGAGCACACAGCTTCACCTACATAAATAAATTAGAACAAACAAATCAAGAAAAGCTTGAGAAGATCTTTTTATTTGCTTCCTATCTGTGAAGAAACCGTGATATTTTGGGTTTTGAGGTGGTAACAGCACCACATACTCCATCAACATTTAACTCTTATTCTTCTGGCAACTGACACATAAACACTTGACCATGACGGATATGAAAGGTTTTTTTTGCTTATCTACTTCTAAAATTCTCTTCCTTGCCCTGCCCTAGTAGCAAAGGTACCCCATGGACCTGCTGAGTCACAGAACCTGACAACAGTTGATCTTGGCAATAAAGTACACCTGCCTTTCAGTGTAAGCATGATGAGCACAGGTACTGACTGTACAGGCATCTTATCAGTAAGGAAGGAAAGCAAATTAGGTCAGTAGTTTCTAACTAAAACAAGATCAACAAGGAAGGACAGTCTAATCTAGAACCTGTGAATGCTGGCCAAGTACCTGCTGTTACTTTATTTGGTGTCTGGGCAATCAAAATGAGGGGGATAGTAACAAACAAAAGGTCAGATGCCAGCAGCTGAGTTCCTATTGAATCATCAGCTGTAAATGAAATCTGCTTTCCATGTTACCCAAATTTCAGTAGAGTTAGTCAAAATTCTACCACCTGCCCTGCTTCTCATTCAAATCTAATGTACACTTCACTTCCAAATTTGTATTTCTGCTTTATTATGCACCTTAGAAAGAAAACTTGGGAGTTTCCTTTGGGTTTAATAGTCTACTTATAGGCAAAATTACTGTACCTATACTAACCCAGAGCTAATCTCTTCCAAATACAGTAAATACTCATCTTGAAGTGACATTCTAGCTGGAAAAATTTCTGTTCAACCACAGAAAGAACAGCTGTCACAATAGGAAACTCAATTTAAAGAATTAAAAAAAGGGGAGAGGGCAGTGGTGTAGAACACACTGGAAGTATCAAAAACAAATAGAGAATCTCCTGACTAAGTAATGTGAAATAAGGAGCAGAGAGAAGTTTTGCCACGGGAACAGCAAGGAGTACCTTGCCAGTAAAGGGACCCTCCTTCCCCCCCCCAAATATTAATGCATTTGAGGAGAAGGAGGGACCATTAGTAAAGTGCAGTTATACTTCAGTGTATCCACAGCACAGGACCCTACCCAATAATTTCTACATCCCAAAATCTGATCTGTTAGGCTAAACTTTTCAGAAAAGGGTTCATTTGCACTTAGTGAATTTCAGCAATCAAGAACTTGTGCTTAGGTTTGTTTGTGGAGACCTGGAGACCTGAGAAAGGAAAAGAAGAAAAGCAAGCAGAACAATATTTGATGAAAAGCTGTGTAGACTCTCTAAAAAAATAGTATTTCAGAAATTAAATTAATTGGAAAAAAAAAAGTTGAAAACCATATCCTCCATGGTATTGCTCCAATGACTGCTGATCTCTCTTGTTAAAATCTTTATTCTTATTACTACTTTAAATTTGAACAACTTTAGCCCCTATTTCTTATCAGCTCTTTTTTTTTTTTCTAGATTAAAGACTGTTCTTCTAACAGAAATGTTTTCCTTGTGCAGATTCTATTAATAGGCAGCTTGCTAATGGTCTGACCTTTGTCATGGATAAATTAATTTCCTTGGGGCATTTTAACTCTAGTAATTCTTTTAGCCCTTTTTAGAGGTGTTACCAAGCTTTCAGCATCATTTAGAGAAGGTAAATCAAAAACTACAATAGCATATTTTCATAAATGTGTCTCACCAAGCAGTAATATATTATTATTATTATTGATATTTTATTGTTTACCTATCTAATGATTACATACACTCACTTGTATCTTTTGATACACCAGAACAGCAGATTTCTATATGATGCATGCCAACTGGTTCATTACAAACTTTGAACACTGCATTTCTGATAATTTTACACTCAGTGTACAGATCAAATATTCTGTGCTTTTCTTAACATTTTTGCTTTTTCTTTCAGCCAAAAAAAAAAAGAAAAAAAAACCCTAAAGCTTTAGGAAGACACACATACACTTTTCAGCTCAGCACACCATCAGAAATCATACTGTAGGGAAAGAGTGACCTTCTGTTGTTATCCACCTTTATCAGCAGGTAATGTCCTTCAGAGTTGACAGAATAACAATCCTAGAATTGCTACTTCCTTCTTGGAAACAGAAGCAAATTCAGAGAGAATGATTGTTCAGTTGTGAATATGCAAGTACACATACAAAACATCTGAGAAAAAACTTGTATTTTTTGCTCTTTAATGATCAATTACATTACTGATCAATTTCCTTTTTAAAATTTTCCTAGGCACTATTATAATGTTGGGCTACACTGAGGAGGAATACAACTGAAAATATGTACTAGTACATGTAGGAGAAAAGAACCACATTATCTATGCCAGTTCTTTGCAGGGTTACCTTGACAAGCATTTCAGCACAAGTAGTGGCATAAACAGCACTCAATCTCCTTTCCATACAGAGTTTCTTTCCTCTCCCACATTGCTGCCTCAGTATTTGGGATCAAGGAAGCATTTGTATGGCTGTTCAACAAACTACACAGGAAAGGAATGCAGATGATAACCAGGAAAGGACTGGGGTTCTTTTTTTCAGTTTTAGGGTTATTGGAAGCTGGGTCAGTTCTCTGACATGATGTATCGTGCTGTCACACAAACAGCTGTCCTCAGCTCAAATGAGGGATGGCACAGAGGAAAAAGTGAGTAACCAAAACACAAAGAACACTTGGGTCAGCACTGGATAGCCAGTTATTTAGGAGCAAGCAGTAGACACAGGAACACACCACTGCCTCCAATATGACATTAATAAAGAGTGTGATGGCACTGAGCAGAGTTCCAACAACTCTCAAAGTATTTAAAAGGCAAATGTGTACCTGAACTAAACACAGGTGCAGCACTGCACTGTATAAGGAAGAGCCTGTGGCTGCTTTTGGGCACTACATGACTGATGTTCTATGACTGACTGAAACAGACAGATAGTGGGTTCCTGGGAGCTCATCACAGAGTTACCCATAAGCCAGCCAAAACACTAGCCAGGAATACCAGCCATCACCACATGCAGATAAGCCCTTACCTAATCAATAAAGCCAGAAACACAGGGGGAAAATTCGCTGCAGTTAGAGGCCTCACCTGCGACAACATTCCCCACAGCAGCATTCCCAAGAGCAAAAAGGACATTCAACAGCCCTGGAACAAGGTTTTTTCTTTAGTGGAGACAAGAGCAAATCTCACAAGCAAAAGCCTGCTTGCTCACAGAAGACAATAAGCTGATTTGGGAACTGTTACCTGGTAGATGCACTTGGGAAGGAAGCTGGGCACCCAGGCACAGTGAACCTGATAAATGTGCACAAGTCCTTACAGAGGATGACAAGGCAACATCTCTTCATTTAATAAATTGTTGCTGACAAACTGATTGCCAAATCAACCAGGTAAAGCAGTGTGCAAATTATAATTGAAAATAAGTGCAGTTCTTCTAGCTGATGCAAGAGATGCAAAAATAATAACAATTTTTTTCAAATCAGAAAATGAGGACTGGGAAGTTTGCCAGAATCTGAAGAACTAATTGATGATCAGGATAAAATAGGAGCACTGAGAGAAGAAAAAGTAATTGCAGAGAAGCTAAATGAGTTCTTTGCATTGATTCATGCCCACTCTAGAAGCAACTGGGAGATCTCAAAGCGACAGCATTCTCTGGGGAAGGCTCATCAGAACCATCTGTCCAGAACTGAAGCAATCACAAACAACTTTAAGGAACAAACTGACAAAACAAAGAGTAACCAATCACCAGGACAGGATAATTATCCAACAGTTCTAAAAGAACTAATTAATTAAATAGCTTAATTATGAACAGCACTATGCAACCTCCTAAAACTGTAACAAACATGAAAAGATTCCAAGTGAGAATCAAGTCTGGTGTCTGAACCAGGTAAATTAGAAGAGACCACAAAAAAACCCAAAAAAAAGATTAACCCCCCCCACCAAAAAAAAAAAAAAAAAAAAGAAGTGGACACAATCAGCTTTAAGACTTCTAATTTCTGACTTAAGCATTTACTGAGCCCTTTGAAGGGATTAACAAACATGCATAAAAAAGACCCATCTGATATCACCCATGTGACTTTCCAAGAGACTTTGATAACGAAGTCACTCACCAAAATCCTAGTGAAACTAAGGAGTCATGCTGAAAGGGAGAATGTTCTGGTATAGATAGATGATTAGAGGATGTAAAACAGAGTAAATTATTAGTTTCTGCAATGGTGGAAGATGACCAGTGGAATTCCCAAGGCTTTGTTCTAGGATCTGTTGTATTCAATTTGTCCATAAACACAGAAACTGGGCAGCAGCAGTGAAATGAAAGAATGTACTGATTTCACCATGACATTCAAAGTACCTAAGATGAAGGCTGACTGAAAAGCTGAAAAAGAATTGTGGTCAGTTGGTAATAAAATAGCAGATGAAATTTAAATGCATTAATTTACACATTAAAGGTTCCATGGAAAAGAACAAACCAAACATATCTTCATGTATAAAATGACAGACTATAAACCAACCATATCTACCTAGAGAGCAATCTTGGAGTTAATGACAGAGTTTAATGACCACAGATCAAGAAAGCAAATAAAGTATTGGGAATTATTGGGAAATAAATTTATGCAGGCATGTATATCTACGATATGGCCACATCTTAAGTGCTGTGTTCTGGTTTCCTCCTCTCAAAAAAAGACTGGAATCAGGACTGGAAAATATTATGAGAAAAGCAACATGGCTACACCATGGCATGGAACAGTCTATCAGAAAGGACAACATAAGCAAGGACCCCTCAGCATGGAGAAGAGAATAGGATAAACACCTAGAACATCAAGGGAGGTGCGAAAAGACATTTGCAATACAAGAACCACAAAGCATCAAATAAAGACAGTAAAGACAAAATTCAAAATAGGTAAAAGGAATAGTTTGCTATGTAACTCCTTGTCAATGGATCTTTAACACGTTAAAAGTTTACATGGGGTTGAAGGGAGACTGTAGAATTTCATAGAAAAGAAGTCAGCTGAGGTTTATTTCATACACAGCTGGCTGAGGGTGTTTCCAAACTGGAAAGAGTTGGAGGTTTGGTAAGTACACACAGGAAGTTTCATACAAGCCTGCTCCATTTTTATTGTTCTCCAGACATCTGAATTTCACCATTGCTAAGTATCAAGAGGAGACTGGATGAACTGCTCATGTGATCCAATGTAATTATCATTTTGCTGAATAGGCAATTACTGCATCCAGTGATGTCAGATTCTTAAACAAATGCTTCCCAATTTCAAAATTAGGAACACTAAAGTGTAAGGGGACCTTTCTATACAACAGGCATAAGATTGCTCCTATACAAATTTTAGTATCACACCCTGCGTTTGTGCTCTTAGGATTGTAAACAGACTCCCAACTGATAAAACATTACACAAAAGCTGGCAGGGCCCCAAAATGCCACCTAAGCTCAGGTAGTGCCTGACAGAAGCTACTGTCCTATTTCGGCAAGGTCTCTGTTCCAAAAGCATGGCCTGCTTGTGACTTGTGATATTAACCACAGCCTGAGAAAGTCACTCTTTCTGCAGTTTATCTGGAAAGCTTAGAGATTATAATGATGTGGGGAAGTGGAACAGAACCCTGCTAGAAGATTTCTTGAGATGGGCAAAACACTACAATGCTGACTAGAAACAGAATCATGCAAAGCTTATCCTGCAAGACAGAGGCTCTACACAAACACTTCTGACAGTTTTGACAGCATGTGGCAACCACCAAGGATTTTTTTGTTACTCCACACAAGGAAGGTCCAAAGCCAATCATGAATACATACTTCAGCTGTGTGTAAAAGCCCAGTTGACTTCCCCAGTCCTGCCCTCAAGATTCAGCTTTTCCAGTCTTCTGTATTCCCTACCCAAGACTGTGACACAGTCTTGCCAACTCAATTTCCCCAAAAGTCTGCCTCAGAGTTGAATCATTACCCTTCCATTCCTTCTGACTCCTTCACTCAAGGAAGAAAATGAGCTGAGAAAAAAAGGGAAAAGAATTATAACTGCAGTGTGAAGCAAAGAACAGAGACTATTTGGGTTGCAACTGTGGAATTCAGTGTGTGGTGTGGGTGCAAGTCATTAAGCCTATTTCCAGTGCTCCCATTTTTATTTTCACTGTACTTAATAATTAAAGTCACAATTATGACAGCCCTTGAGAAAGTCTGAATGCTGGTTTTCCTCTATTTCTTCCCCTGTGTTTCTAGCTACTATGAATGCCAGTAAAAAGCCTGATCCCACAAAACCTGCAACCTGAAAACTCAGAAAAACACATGCACACACAGACACACATACACACACTTCCTTTCTTCACATATCAGTTTGTAGTCCTGAAGATTTTTAATGCTTTTAATATGATAATAATAATAATGATGATTTTTCCTTCTCTTTGATTTTTCCCACAGCAGACAATTTTACTCACACTGCTGTTACTTCATTTATTTTCAACACATACCAACTCATACTGTAACTCATTAGCTGTCAGCATTAAAAAAAAAAAGATTAGCAGTGCCAACTACACCTCAGGAAAAACATTTGCACTCCACACAGCTCAAGTGTTTATTACATACTGCAGAAAAAGTGGTGCACTACATTATCTATGTTCTTCTTCTTGTTTCTGCAGGGCTAAGCTGACAATTGACAATTGCATGCTTGTTTCAAATCTGCAGTAAGAAATAATTATTCTGAAGACATTGCATATATAATCAACACAATGTAAAAGCTAAGGTTTTTTCTGATACACAAGCTACTTCTTCACTCATTTGTATTTTGATAAAACAACTGACAATTTAACACAAAATGCAATGCTAACCTTGTGAAGAAAGATGTATTTTAGGACCACTTAATAGCCAAATAAGAAGCTAAACTCTGAATACTAAATAACAACAAAATTTGAGGTAGATATGAACCTACAGATCATTATGACACATAGCTATTATCTCAGGAACCTAGAAAAGCTACCCTTAAAATGACAGATTAAGTTTAGGAGAAAGGCATTACTTAATTAAGGATCCTTAATCTCAGTTCCATAATTTGTTGAGTTTTTCATTCAATGGTCACAAGAAAGAATAACTATAAATCTAGGAAAATAAAATGCCTTTGACATTTTTCATGTTATTTACACAGCATTTACATAGTATTTTACTAAAGTGTCTTGGAAGACTAAACTATACAAGAGCAGTCTGAACCTAGAAATACTCAGATATGCTACAGCAGATATTTAGAAGAAGAGAAACAACTTAATCTTTGTTCCTGTTCCTTGTGCATTATCATAGAAAACAGGGATGCTGGTAAACAGGAAAGGAACAAATTATTTTTGTATTTGGAAGGAGAAAGAATATTGTTCAGTATAGCCAATCCAGCTACTTTCTTTAACTTCCTTCAATGATAGCAACCCAAAAAACCTCCTTCCAACAAACCCCCAAGAATAACTAACCCTGGGATAAACTGAATAGGATAACTAAATTATCTCAAACTAGTCTAGATGCTGACCAGCCAAGAAAGGTCCTTACTTTTAAGACTGATCTTAATGTAATTTAATGTTCTCTGGTTTGGGACCTTGTTCCACACTTGAACATCTATGCTTTAGATAAAAATTATTTTCTTCTTAAAACTTACCTGGCAATAGAGCTGAGTAATTTGCCCTACATAGGGCACTCCACTCTTACCAATGCATCAATCTGTAAGACTGGGATCCTTCACCAAGCTCTGAGTTTTATCTTCAGTAAATGTAAGAAAGATCACTGTGATACAGCAGGACAATAGAGCAACACCCTTGGAGTTCTAATAAAGTTGGCAGCAACTATACTCAGAATTTTACTTCATGATACAAGGCACTTTGACAAAGTCTAAGCATTTATTTCTACATGAACATCCCAGATGCAGTACTCCAGGCATGTGGTTTTCTCTGGTAAAGGAGAGAAACACTTTGCTATCTTATGCAGTTAGAGAGTATGGGAAGATGACTAAGGGTACAAAGATAATGGTATGGAAGTCACAGGGAAAACCAAACCACAGTGGAACTCCCTGGATGAAATATGGTCAGCATATCTGACCTCCCACACACTATGCAACCTAAGGGGACCCAATGGAGGGTGGAGCAGAGTGGAGACACCATGGCCAGGCACAGTGTTGAAACCCTTGCAGAGGAGGGAACTCAGTGGTACTTTCTAGTTGATAAGCCCCATAGTAGCTGAAAACCAAGGGAGATAAAGGAAAATGTCCTGCTCTTGAATCAGTAGCTGTTATGAAATCATTCTATTTGGACTAATGCATGTCCCCACCCCAAGATTATCCCAGGTACTATCCTGAGATATCCACCCCCTAGTACAACCACCTCTCACTAAGAGCTATGACCAAAGCCACTCAAGTCCCACCTAAACATAAAGAAAAAGTATAAAAATGAGTTAAGAATGGGAAGAAATGGGGGAAGACTCCATTGTAACTTCTGGGATCAGTCGACAAGCTGAATCTGTCTTTTCCCTCATAGGGACGCCTACTGTGTAAGCAATGTGATCTCTACATGCTGAATGATTGTCTCAGACCAGCTTTTATTGGGGATTAGAGCTTGTTAGTACGTTGTTTAAACTAATACATTGCTTTGAATATACTTTTTGCAGTCTGATACTATCACTGGCAAGTCTCAAACCTTCACCTTTCACAATTCTATTAATAAGAGTGTTGGTCTGCAAACTGTCCTCCAAGGGTACTGCCCTCTGCCCACAGTGGGTAAAGGAGGAGGAGGAGGTTCCTCTGTTAGGTGTGTGACCCTGAATAAGTCAGTTGGACAGATCCACTGGGACTGCTTAGTGAAGGGTCCCATAATGGGACACTGACAGACTGGTTGGGCACAAGGGTCACGGCTTTCCTGGGGCTCTGACAGACTATTTAAACACAAAGGGGTTGAGTAAATCTCCCCTTTTTACATGACAGCAAGGAAGATATTTTCCTCTGCTTTCATATTGCTTAGCTCTAGAAAAGTCACACTTCTTTTGCAAGTGAGGAAGACAGGAGGAAGCCCAACAATTACCAACAACTAAATATTCAAATAGCTTGTTGCTTTAAAAAATATTTCTTAAAACTAGGGGGAAAAAAAGGTACTTATTTCTTAAAACTAGGGGGAAAAAAAGGTACTCAAAGGACTGTTTCTACACATAGATAGACAAGTTAATCAACTGTCCGCTGTATTGCTTTGAATTTTTAATCTAAATTATTTAATTACAATTATTTACTACTTAGAAATGCTGTCAACCATTTAAAATTTTTATTTGGTAAATGCATAAAAGTAGGACACTGAAAACAAGCTTATACACAATAATACACAGACACATCAGAGGATTAATATATAAAAATCAAGAGATGAAAAACTGACCTGCTGCTTCTGGTATTTGTTTAGCAGGGTTAAAAATACAATGTAACATCTGGAGCAGTCTGCTAAAGCTGCACAGAAGTCATTGTAGGTAGAAAGTTTGCTATAAAGAAAAAAAAAAAAATGAATGAAAGTACTATTTTCCACAAAACATTTTTTAGAAAGTCACTTTTGATTCTCAGAGCTGTATTTTCCAACAAATGAAGTGAATGCCAATACTTCTAGCAGAGGCCTGTGCAGTTATATAAGAGCACAACAGAAGCCTAGCTATCCTTGGCACAGTGCATTACAGGAAGAAGCAAACATAAGGAGCTTCCCAACCTGCTTACCATACGGGCACAGTATGCTAACACCAGCACTACTTAGCGCTAAAGGGGAGAACTGGAATTTCAAGATGATGTGGGAAGTCAGATGAGAGGAAATGAAGGGTCCCTTCCTAGTGCACACCTAGTAGAGCCCAGCAACAGCACTAAGAGACACCTCTCTCACCAGCAAATAGAGACTATGCCTCTTTGCAGGCAGGATTTATCTCTGCACATTTCCTAACATCTGCTCCAGTCCTGCACTGCTTACCTTGCCCACTGCCAGAACAGGGAACTGGACATGCTTTGGTCACACCATAAAAATGCAATAACAGAACAAACTAGGATAACATCTTACTCCTTATGTAGTCAAAACCAGAAAAGATCTGTGTTGATGTTCAATTACAACTTATTACAGGAAGATTTACAGTCTTATTGAATGAATAATCTGAATAGATTGAACACATTCTCTATGAAGAAGCTGCCTAAAGTTGATTGAGAGATTAATCATTCTGTATTACTAGAAGACAAAACAAAATTCAAATCTGAGCTCTTTACTGCATAGTATATATATATTTTTTTGGTGTGACTGCAATTTCCAGGCAGCTAATTAAATTGATTTCTATGGCTAATTTGTATTCTTGGATCATGTGGTTTTAATCTTGAGGAAAAAAATTGAAGCACCAGGAAACTTTAAGTAAGGTAAGGTGAGTTATTTTTTCTCCATATTGAATTCTATACCAAGTAAATGTCCTTATTAGAATTACAGTGTAAGTATCAATTACACTTAATTGCAAACTCATTATCCCAGTTTTCATGGCATTTTCCAAGTAAAAGAAATGCTCTCTCCTCAGAAGAAGTAAATATGCTCAAAGTGCTATAATCATTGCAAGAGCTCATTTTTAGGAACAAAACTAGAGACAGATGTGAACAAGGTAGCATGGAATTGGGGAAGCCATTCACATGCTTCACAGATGGCACAAACAGCAAAGAAGCAGATTTGCTTGGTTTCAGCTGTGGGGAGGAAGGAGTGCCAGCCCCTTACAGAGCCACTGCTCAAAGCATAGCTCAGCCTCATCCAGAGAGGAGAACGTGATGGACAATTTGGAGTACCTGAACAGGAGGAGAAGCCCACAAGAGAATCTCACTGAACATAGAGCAACATGACTCAATGCACTAAAAAAGCAGCAATGGCAAATACTTCACCCAGCACATCACTCATAAATTGCACTTATTATCCCACTATTCCTGAAATTACCAATGGCCATTTCACAACTTCTTCCAAATCCTTACATTGTCTGCGAGTCCATCTAGCACTGAATATTGCAAGCTGATGCTTGGTAACTGGAAGACTTTTGATTGAGAAACTATTCAGATTACAAAAAGATCTTTGTGCTGACTAACTCACACTGATCTCCCTCTAAAAAGCACGACTTGGGAAGCAGCCGTTGGCTGCTCATAAAACTGAGATTCTTTCAGCACTTCCATCTGCACACTCAAGCCCTGATCCCAGGGTTAATCTCTTCAAACACTCTGTAACAGCTCAAAACAATGAACACTAGTCACATTTTCCCTCTTGTGTATTTTATTTCACAACACACAGTTCCTTGTGTAATTTCTCTCATTATTCTTTTTTCAAATGTGGCCTAAACCAGGATTAATAAATACCTAATAACTTATGCAGCTTTAAAATACAAGAAATGGTACTTTAAAAAACTCAATCAAAATCGGTGGGATCAAAGAATGACACAATACAACAAAATATTTTTCACAGGATGATGAATCCAAGTCTGTATGGCTACAATTACACAATTCTGTAAGCATTAACAGAGACACAATTAACATACAATATAATTACAAGCTACACAGAGCTTTTAAAAAAGAGTTCAATGTAAACCTTCCAAACTCAGTGCTTGCTCCTGCCTCCTTCGAGGGAGGGGGACGTGCCTGCAGAGAGAACTGTGTCCGCACGTACCTGAGGACGCTGACAATCCAGATGCACACGTCCTTGTCGCTGCTGCGCTGCTCCAGCGCCACGCAGAGCTCGGGGATGGCAGCGCTGGGGCTGAGCTGGCGGCGCGACAGCGCGCAGTTAGCCAGGATCCGCAGAGTGGCCGTCAGCTGCACATGGAGGTTCGAACAGTCAGTAACCACCGCTGCCCACAGCACAAGCCAGTACAGCTCGGGTCTCACTTACAGCACCTCAAGCACTCTGCGTGCCCGCTAACATTCTGCAGCTAGGTGTTAACCAATAAATAACAACGTGGGGGGAGCAGGATGGTGTGTTTGGGATAACTGTTTGAAAGTGTAAGATTGACACTGGTCTTTGACTGCATATAACCTCCTTCTATGAGGGACACAGGATCTTTCATGCTTTAAAATCTTGCATGTATACAGCCATGTATCAAGTGGAATTAGGTGAAACCCTGCGGATGGTTAAAGGAATTTTTTGCATAATTCCTCAATAAATCTTAGTATTGCAAATTTATATTTAAATCTTGAAAATACTAATATATATTTTGATGATAACTGCAAACTAAAATGTATTGATTTTAAAACACAATCAGATTTATTCCAATTAAAAAATTAAAAGTTAATCATGATAAAAGAAATTCACTGTTTGAACAATTAAGTGCTCAGGTCTATTTGAAGAAACCAAAACATCTTCAGATGATACTGTTCTATTTCAAGGAGCTTAAAGCATAATCTAACTCTGGTAGATGTACAAATGCATCACCTATTCAAAATATTGCACATTTTGAAATATTCTGGTTCTCTTCCAAGGCAAGAGTATTCAAATGACAAGGTCAGACAGGCAATGACATTTAAGTTATTTTGATCTAATCCAGAACTTACTACAAAATGAAGTCATTCAGTCATTCAATCTTATGCGGATATGGGAATTCTTCCAAGTTTCCTTATTCAGAGTGAAGTTATTAACTTCAATTTGGTTTTGAATGGAGTTTGATAAGGCACAAAAACTATCTGTTCAAATTGTTTCTTATCACAAAAAACTCTGGAAATTAAGCATTTTATCACTAAATTGGACTGCTTATCCAATGATATGCAATTGCTAATTTTAAAGAAAAACTCTTGACAAAGAGCAGGTTAAGATGCTGTGTTTCAGCTTTTGCACATGGGACTCTATGCATATTCTGTCCATACTCCAGCAGCTTCCAAATTTGCTACCCTATTTCAACAAATTTGACAGCAGAGTACAAATCTTCAGCAACCCCATGATGCTCTGTAATGGGGCAACAGGAGATGCAACATGTCAAAATGGAGAAGCAAGGCATAGAGGGAAAAACTATGTGACAATGCAGGATGTGAATGGATTTAACTTCAGCAATAAAAATGCAATTTATACTATATTCATAATACAGAGAATCTGAACCTACAGAAGCCATTTGCTTCATATCACTCATATTTTAAGAAGACATATGGGATTTTTGATTATTTTTACTGAACAACTGCAAAAAAAATTTCCAGATGTATATTCCTTCTCAAGTCACGATGCTTCAAAAATCAACACAATACTGGAGGTACATTTTAATAAATATATTCTGATCAAATACTTTGCTTTTCAAAAGTTTTGGTAGAAAAATTCTTGTCACATGGAATAGAGACAGCTGACTCCATTTGGTGCTTACATACAAGACGTTCACAGTCAGCCTAGGATGATAGTTTTTGAATTCTAGCTAAGCTTCAATTGACACAATAAAAGAAATTAAGGAAAAGCCACATATTAAGTGTTGTTCAAACCCAGACAAGAGCTTTCACTACAGCAAAGAGACTTACATATTAGAGAATGGGGAAAAATCAATAGATGATGGCACAGAGGTCTCCAAAAAGAGAGCAAAACTTTTCAATGCTTGATACAGTTAGATGGTTCAAAATCCTCAAGCAGTAAATTCTATCAAGAGCAACCCTCAGACAAAGGTTGGAAAGGAAAAGCAATGCAAACAACATATACACTTAAATGTGCAAGAAAACAGCATTCAGCAGCTCACAGAAGTATATATCCATAAAACACACTTAATGTGCAACTGAGACTTGAAGAGTACAGTTTGAAAAATAACAGAAGCTAGCCAGACAGCAGCTGAATTCTAGAGATACTGTGATTGCTTCAAGCAGACCCTATGTTTGGGGGAGAAATGCATAACCATTATCTTTAGCAACCCCCACCAGTCCTAATCCTTACATTGCCATATGAAAGATTAAATTCACCCAAACAGAAAATTTAACTGATGACAAATGCTATTTTTAAAGGAAAAGACATTTAAGTGCTTTTCAGTTAAGGAACAGGGAATACTTACTAAGTCTTGACAGTGAGTCTTCAAAAATCTTGGTTTTTGAGCAAGCACTACTGTATTTTGTATAAATATTAACAGACTGTTAGGTTAAGCAACATAAAATTAATCAAAGTTGATCCTGGTTTCATGCCTTCTATTAAGGGGAAAAAAAATTACTAACATTTTTATTCTTGTACTGTGTGACTTCTGCGAAAAAACCATTGTGGAAGAATGAAGAAATCAGATAGGGACTCTATTCCCACAAAAAGGATCTAGCAAGATTATGTATAACACTGCCATCTGGTGATTGTGCAATTATACAGTTAAAAAATGAAGAGCTGGTCCCAACTAAATGGGATACTTCAGTTACCAAGGTTAAGAGATAGCAGAGCTCACTTCACTGTGACTATTCAAAGTCTTTTCCTCCTCCAATTTAGTTTGCTGTCTATAACTGAAGACATTATTTCTGTACATCACTGGCTATTTGATCTCTTGCTACAAGATGCAGTATGTTATGAAAACTTTATTCTGAAGACATGGATCACAGAAGAAACTTTCTTCAACCATCCCTAAAGCAGAACAACTCATTCATCTGTCTATGAAGACTGATCAATTAACTCACATGAAGGAAGTAGTGCACATGGGTTTGTTGAAGCAACCAATATGAGAAAGTCACACAGGAATTCCATAGAAGTAGGAATCACTACTTTTCTCACAAGAGGAAGAAAACTGAAGTATCTGTACTATTATAGAAGAGAACACAAACAAGTGAAAGAGCAATCTCAGTAAGAGACAGCTGTCAGTACTGACTTCTCCACAAAACACTCAAGGACTTCTTAGAAACAGCCAGTCTATTCAAACAGTACAAAGCAGATTTGCTACACTTCCATTTGTACTGAAAAAAGCAGAGATATGAGGGATTTTTAAAAGAAAGCATAAAATATTTTCCTTTTACACATTTGCAAATTAAACCCTTGACTAAAAAAAACCTAAATTTATCCACAGGCAAATAGTGGAAGAAAAACATTCCTGCAAAGTTGTGAGAAATTTCAGACAGATAGTAAAAATCCTGGAAATAAATTGATTCATTAGTTTTATTACTAAGACTAAAAAAATCAGACAAAAATCACCAATACTAATGTGATGATGTAGGTTATCTGTTTTCTCATATAATTTCAAGAAGTATAAAACCCTGTGCTTATAAATTAGTAGAGAATTAAAGAAATCTGGCATAACTAGCTGACAAACCTAGCGCAAACGCTACCTCAGAAAATTGTTCAATGTATTTTCCTATGAAGTACCTGAAAGTTTACAATTCAACTATTCACTAAACACTTCATCAGTAACTTCCAAACAAATGCCAGGAATCTACCTGGCAAATCCTTGGTAAACACAATATCTATCTCACAGTGTTTCTAATATACATGGGTTTAAAAACTTTTAGGGACAAGGATTGGTTTTCAGAGCCACCACTTATCAAGGTGCTTTGTATGTGAAAACAGTTTTGAGCCTGCTGCCTTCAAAAGATTCAAAAAGTGTTTGCTTTTGCAACTACTTTTTCCTTATCTTACAGTTCTTCAAAAACATTTTGTCAAAGAAACACAGCTGTATTTCCCTACACATATTTAAAATACATTATTCTTGTAATAAAAAGGCATTATTCTTGTAATAAAAAAGATTTTTGTAATCTCCTAGAGTATTGCAGAACCAGCTTGTATTTCAGCTTCAAGAATTTAGATAGAGAACATATTTTTATCTGCTTACTACAGTATCCAGAATATTGCCAGCACAATAAAGTAGTAATGAGAAACTGGTTTATTAGGTATAAAAATACTTCTATTAACTTCAGAATTTCTAAAGCCTTTAAAACTGACTACACACAAACATCTGTGGTAATTAAATTAGGTCCTGAACAACTTCATTTAACTTCTTAAAAATAAGTCTATTGAAATATAGGTACAACTCTGTCAGTAGCACACAGGGTTAGCTTATCTCCTCTAAATAAATTTTTAATTTGCCCTTGCAGTACATACTTTTAGAAAAAAAAGTAAATGCTAACCTGGACTAATAAGTGGCCCAACTTGGAGAAATATGTTTCATGTTCTTTTATGTTATTAATCTGCTTCATTAATTCCAGAAACATTTCAATAGCTCCTTTGCTGACCATTTTAAAACGGAGTGCTTCCTTTTCAGACATGACTTTTATAGCTGCCATGCAATAGACGAGAGCTTCATGGTTTGTTTGCAGATCTTCATTCCACAGAACCTGCAGCAAATAATCTAAGAGGAAAATCATAATTCAGAAAGTCTAATATGAAAGTTTTTATTGACACAATCCAGTCAATAAAGAGATTAACAACTAGAAAGCACCCTCAGATTGAACTCTTACATTTCTAATAAGTGGGCTAGAAAAATTGGATATTTGGACTGAAACCAGGAAACAATTATTGATGAATAGGAGAATGGGCCGGACTTCTGTTCTCCTAGACTTCAAGAACCAATGTAAGCTGTAAACACATAGCAGGAATCATTGAAATTCTCAGTCAAGATGCAAAAGTGATTGTGTATGCCTGGAATTTTGTGTACTTCCCACTACTTCATTAACAATCAAGTATCTTAAAGCATCTCAAATAGAGCACTAAAAGGCACAGGGGCCTAATTCACATCTCTCACATTTGAAATCTGTTCCTAGTCTTTTTAGATTTACTTTCTATATAGGTAAAGTTGACATAGAAGTTTTGTTTTTTGCAACCACTGTCAGACATCTGAAATGTTAAAATTTGTGTTAACACATGGCCAAGGTATCTTTTGCAGTCAAATTGAGACATTCTGAATTTACTGGGGTATCTTAAACAAATGAGCAATCCTAACCAACATTATACTTTTAAACTTCTAGTAACTGATTCAAAGAGATTTCTGCTTCCTATGTTCCATTCAGTTCCAGCTGAAAAAAACATTTTCTTATATCATTAAATTGAAGCAATTTAAAAATTTTTTTCTGCCTCAACTGAAGCTGTGGGAAATGGTGTATATATGTATATGTATATATATGTATATATGTGTGTTTATATATATACATACATATATATATATATATATATATATATAAATGAAGTACACACTGTAGTTTCTTGTCCAAACTCCCATCCTCACCAATTAAATCACTTGGGTTGTGGCAATGTGAGAACTCAGTTGCAGGTTCCTGCTCTGCACAGTATCAAAGAGGGTCTTGAACAGTATTGTCTGTTCTGGGGTGAAAGATTAACTTATTTCTTCTACTGGAGCTGCTGCACTGCACATAAATAGTTCAGAGGGACAGAAGAGGGGAAAAAAAAAAAGAATCTATAACCCTGACTGTAACAGGGACCTGGGCAGTTGTGATGATAGGCCAGGGTCATATCTTCTTCTGGGAAAAGGTGGGTCCAAAACACAAGAATGAATAAACAAATAAAACAACGCCTACCAATGCTCTTTCCTTCACTAGTTTTTAAAATACAGGGAAAGAAGAGCAAGTGAAAGAAAAGTGAATGAGGATGAAAATGAGAGAAAAATGCAACTTGTTCAAATGCTGTGTATGATGCTGATCTCTACAAAACTACTTTTCAGTATCCAAACCTTGTTCTGCTTCCTGCGAGTCCTTTCCTTACCACCTGAAAGGCGTGTCTTCATTTCTGACAACAATTGTGTACTAAACTCAAAGACCATGAATACTCTCAACTATTTAAGCAAATATACACATATGCCTTAACCAATACAGAAGCAATAACTGCTGGCAAGATCAAGGCCTACATTAATAAAACATATTAAAGTTTTAATGAAAGGAATTACTTTCAATCAATACTGAGTATCATTTGCACAATTTAATTTTTTTCATATTTCTCATATTTGCAAGGGGTAGGGAGGTGTGCATGACACAAACACTGTTACAAACACAAAAGATCTTAGAGCCATTGCTGACAGCTCTGCAAAACCATTGGCTCAATGTGAAGCAGCAGCTATAAAAAATATTGAAAACCCAATAACTATTCTCAAGATCCTCCCTGATGATGGCCAAGACTGGAGACAGGATTATCTCATTTCTATAAATTTGGTGCAGACACAGCTCGAATTCTATAGATATCTTTGTTCCATATATCTCAAGAAGGATCCACTGGAGTTTGAGAAGGTACAGAGAAGGAATTATAAAACAAATTAATGACACAATATCTGCTCAAAGAGCCAAGAGGCTGAGATGCCCCAGTCTTGAAATGGAGAAGACAGAGATATGTGATAAGATTGCCTTTTAAAAAAACCTGAAGGTTAAAGGTAAACTGACTGTATACCTGCAAATCTAAATCCTGCAAAACTACAAGCAGGGGGATAAAGAAAAATATACAGATTTAAAACAGCACACAGAGAATTTCTGGAAATTGTTCTATGACATCATAGAGGGAGACAGAATCAGGAAATGCAAAAAGGCAAATGAATGAACAAAAGACATATAAACAGAAACTAAAATGGGATTAAGCAGGGATGCACCATCTAAGGTCCCTAATAGAACAGATCAGTTCTGGATGGTGGAGGAGTGCTGGGGAAACAGATCACAGAAAACACACAGGCTCCTGTGCTCCCCCTAAACAACATTCCCCATCCCCATCGCTACTTAGACACAGAATACTGGACTAGACCAACCATTACTTTGACCTAGGCAGGCAATTTTTAGTCTTTCTTCAGAATTTTTAATTCTGAAAATGTTTTTTCAAAGATGAACAACTTTAACTGTTGAATTTCAACATCTCACTTACAGAACAAGAAAGAATACATACCCAATAATGTATCATTTTGAATGATGAAATAATTATTTTCGTTCCTACAAATTTTAAATGCTAGCTTGCAAACACTAAGAAGATTTTTTCCATCTACTTTCATCTGCAAAGAAATTAAAAGACATAAAATCACAACTCAAATCTGCATGCAAATATGCACCTAACATTCTATAAGTTCAGACACCATGGCAAGCTTGTATTCTCACAGAACTATTAAATTACAGCTGAAATCCTAACAACACATGGAAACACACTGAAGATGTATGCAGAATTAAAGGAAACTGAAACAACCTGAAACTTGGGTATTTTAAACTCTATTTAGCAAACTGTGCTGGCTTTAAAATAACAGGTTTTAACTTTAATGTATTAATATAAACAGGTAGTATATCAATAACTTACAGGATTTTTTCTCCAATTCCCTTAGAAAGAAATTCTGTATGGAAATAAGTGGTTTGGTATCTTGGACCCTACCACAAAGACCTCCAGTACAACAGTACATGTCATAATGAAATTTACTCTCAGCTATATGATGAGAGATTGTGAAAGGAAAGTAAAGGTGGTAAAAATACAATGACATCTCTCTTCCTTTTCTCTGCATTTCAAGGGCAATTTCTTCTAGGTTCATGCTTTTTGAAAGATTACACAGAAAAATGTCTGTAAAGGAACCTTTCTTTTTAATAAGCACCACTTAACATCTCTGTGGTATCTGAGTACATAACTGCATCCTCTCAATAACATAACTTACAGTACCTTATAGGAGAACATGACTCCCTCAACATGCAGACATATTACTCAGATGCCTACAACACAATGTTAGTGGGCTTCCTTTCACCAGTGACTGTCCATACATGCTTTGTAGAACATGAACAAAGAAGTTCTGAAGCACAAAATTTAATTGAGAGTTTTAACCAGAAATATTAAAGCAAAAGATTATTTACATTCACTCACCTTCAAAAAAAAAAAAAAAAAACCCAAAAAAAACAACTCTCCATTTTAGTATTTCCAGAACAAGATCAAGATATTACTCAAAACCAAAGCTTCATTCCCAAGTGTACATTTTATAATCATTGGGTTTTTTAAATCCCAGCATGTGTATCCCAGTTTAGAACACTGTGTCTTTTCCATGCCTATACAATATTCCTGCCACCATACACCAACTATTCTATTTGTACCCCTCCTTCCTCCCCCAGATGTAACTTCTCAGCAGAAAATAAGCTACAAGTGTTGATGTAGATGGATGGCAAACTAGTATCCCTGTGGTAGCAAACTGAACTTAGGAAAGGGTTAGTTTAAACATAGTTTACAGGTACGAAATGAAAAATTAAATGCAAGTTGTAATTCAGGATTTTGAGCTTCACATTCTACCAAAGAGCATTTCAAAACACTTACAGCCAGAATAATCTTTGCCAGCTTCAGGGAAAGTGGATCTGAATCGATGTCTACAAGTTTATATAATGTCTTCAGAAGGATGTTTCTTCTTTTAAATCTTTTTCCAAGCATATTTCCATCACCCAATGCTTGATGGAGCTTGGTACAAGTTAGACAAAGGTGTTCTATATTGTCTTCTCCTTGAAGGGTGTAGGAAAGGAGACAAAAACCCCCCTAATTATCAGTGCCACTTTATTCAGAGCATCTCAATACATGAAGACACAAAAGAACAAAATAAAGAACAGGTTGTGCAACAACAAAAATAAGACACAAAATAAATGTCTTCACATGATAATGTGATCCCCAGAAATAATTTTATTCTGCTTTGTCAAAAAAAGGAGACAAAAGCTGAGAAATCATTGAGCCAAAATAATACCTAGAGCTAAAATGAAACTCACCTTTGATGCTTAATAATCAGATTGACCAAATGTCTACCAGGAAACAGTGTCTCTGAAAACATTTTTTAAAGCACTCCACCAAACATTAGATGTGAAAAAGGGATCATTAAGGAGCATTTTTCTCCCCACATACGTAACTTTACACATCAAACCTTGCTGGGATAAAGACAAGTGAATGTAAAAACTTGCTAGAACTCTTCAATGTAGAGGTGCAAGACATATTTGAGTGGAATGTTGTCCTATTGACAAAAAAGTGATCTACTTCCTCACTCAAGTCCCTGAGACTATGTTTAAAATATACAAAAATCAAACAGAATTGCAAAAACTGCATCTCAACACAATGGAATAATGTACATGTTTACAGAGAAAAGGAGAAGTCTTGTCTATTTTTAAAATTGAACAGTGAGATTTTTTAAAGATTTTTTTACATTTGCTTTTGTCCATAAGGTGACACTTACAAAGCCCCACGTAAATCCACATGAACTAGCAGTATAAACTCTGCATTTACTCAGGGTGTACTTCACAGCTGAAATAAAGTCATATTGAAGGAGGCAAAGCACTTGTGATGAAACATGTCTGAGGCCCCTACCCTATAGGCAGGGACTGATCTGATTTAAGGACTGATCTCTCAGGCTGAGAAGTGCCTGGAAGCTCTCCATTTGCAATCACCATACCCAAGGATCAGCTATGGCTATTCCATTTCTACTCCCATCATGACAGAAAATTTTACAAAATTTAGCGTGATTCTAAATGCTCTGCTCCAGTAAGCTGTTAAACAGGAGAGGCAAGGAACCAAAACTGAAAGGTCTTACACTCCATTTCATCAAAATTGACAAAAAAATTATTCATCACTCATCCCATGGGTAATTTTAAAGCTTAACCACCTGAGTATTGGAATGTAACAAAATAAATTATTTGTTCCTCTAGAAAAAGAGACTAGGGGTTTTTTTGTCATATTATAAACAACCCAAGCACATCATATTCAGAAGAATTTAGGCAATAAATAAGTTCCAGGTTAACTTCAGATTTGTTTTTGCATGGAAAGGCTTCTGCAAATATTTTTTGCATGAGGAAGGTGAAGAAAAAGGCTTCTCTATTAATATATGAAAAACAAAACGCGACCTACGTTCATGTGCAGGGAATTAGTTAAAAGGTATGAAGCAAATGACTGCACACAAAATTAAAAAATACTAAATTACCAACAGACCCACTCAAAGCATTTCAGTTATGGAATTCTAATATTCCTAAGAATTATGCAGTAAACAGTCTAAAGAAAGCAATATATCACACAGTTGCAGGACGCAATGATGCAATTCGGTTACAATTTGTGTTAATTTTCAAGAAGTAGCAAAACTCAGGTCGAACGGTATATGTAGTACTACATTCAATCAACTGGTGAGAAAGAATCAGTAGATAATGTCATCTATTTTTAAAAAACTAAGCCATAATCAGGTTTTTATAAAAGCTAGAAAAACCCCAATACACTAACCAAATCAAGTGAAGACCGAGAAAAAGGGGCATGAAAACTGATTTTCCTTAGCTACATTCATGACAAGGGAAAGACATGATTAGATTTTACCTCTAAATTTTATTTTGCTTACAAATAAAAAACATCTCACCATGCAAAACTGTAACTCAGTGGCTGATATTTGACAATCTTGGCATTAAGCAAGGAAAATGTGAAGTTACATAGCTGTTTTCAAATTTCCTGATCACTGTTTTCTGTACATCAGTGACAGACATGGGAATGAGAACTCTTTAAACAATTATAAATATTAGGAATCACTTAGCAGTGTACAGGTGTTTCATACTCATGAACATTTGCAAAACTATGCAAAATAAGTTCTAATCTGTACCATGCTATCACAAACACTGGTAAAGATCCTGTAAAACAGAATTACTTGTAAAAACAAATCTACTTTCTATATTCCCACCATTCAAATAAATACAATGTCTACAGAAGGCAACTGAACTACTTTTTCAATGCAAAATGGATTCCAGTGTTTAACCTTTCAAGCTATACTTAATTTACTCAATTTTGCTTTAGTATTCTGAGTAATTACATACTTTTCTGGCACATCTAACACTTTAATCACAAGTGGAAATTTTCATTAAGATTTCCATAGTTTTTTAAAATGGATTGAGACCTTCAATACAGTCCATGGTTAAAGCAGTGAATCTGTGCAGTGCTTATTCTTAAAATTACTAGCTCAACATTGACTGCTACGCTGGCAGAGCTGTGCCATCTAAAATAAGGTAATTTAATCAGACAAGATCTTCTCTAAACCAGTTCTGGATTTTTTTACAGGATCACAGAATGGGTAAGGTTGGAAATGACCTGTGAAAGTCATCTGGTACAACCCCTGTGCTCAAGCAGGGCCACCTAGACTGTCCAGGCCAGTTTCACACTGTGAAGTCACTGAACATATGAAAGAAAAAAAGGCCACATACCCCAATTACTATTATTATTTTGTAGTAAAACAAAAATGAGTCCCATGCTTCCTGCAAGAAACAGTACAGAAAACACACCCTTTCAGAGCAGTGTTACCGACTTTTTTCCAGTTCACGCAGAATTGGTAGAATCCTTGTATGCCAAAAGAAATCTTCCTCTTCCCATTCATTTATTCTTGTTTCATCCTTTAAGCCTTCAAAATACATTCAAAACAAAAGAACACATTCAGTGAAGGTTTCACTTTCTACAGTAATAAATAACTACAAATACTTTATTCATTAGTCAGAAAAAATCTAAAAATGTCACGTTTTTCTATATGCTGGGTTATTCTATGAATTAAAGATTTTCTTTCTATTTACATGTTCTCAAAAACGAACATTTCAAACAAAACTAGATGGATAAGTGGTTTGATACGTAAAGCTGTATTGTAAAGCTTTTGTTTGCTGACATTAATGTTTAATTTGATCACTGAACTGGAAGGTAACGACTACTTAAACATCAAAGTGTCCTAGTATTTCTCAGGTCTGGTTCACGTGACAGCTTATTATTTGTTAAAAAAAATGCATACTACAAACAATCCTCTAGGATTGTAGAATTTTATCTAGTACATATGCATGATATTACACTAAGCTTGATTAACTGACTGGTCAGTTAGGGAAAAGTCCTGTTAGTTATTACATCCTGTTAGCAATTGTAACTACTTCAAGCAATTAGTTTTGTGAACTTCATGACTAAACTTCTGTAAAATCCATGTTTATTCCTATTCTTCATTGCATTCAGCAGTTTGTCACACGGCAACCTCTGAAATGAGTAGTAAACTATAGCTATGTGAAAGATATTTTGCCTCCAAAAAACAATACAGAAATCTTGAAGACAACCAACTCCCACTGTTCTTGGCCACCCTCAGCCAAATACCCCCATGACTCAGAAAAAGCTACTTTCCGCTATCAGAAACCTTGTCCACTTCACAAAGAGAGTTTTTAAAAATATTTAAGCTTTTTTATACTTGGCTTCAAAAAGAAAATACAAAAAAAAAAAAAAAGTAACACAGACATCAAGGCAAAAACTGGCAGACCTAAAAACCAGTGGACTAGAATTTTTCTGGGAACAAGACTGGGAGCATGGATCTGTTTTCAGATTGGACAAAGAAGATGGTGAAAACACGGTTTCTTAAAAAATGGAATCCAGGATTCACCTTCATATGGATGCAGTATCACTGGGAATTATTCTGACGTGCTGAACATCCTTTACATCTCCATCTAGTATTTTGTGAAGTGACAAAATAATGGCCTTGACTATTGGGCCACTACAGATGGAGAGCCAGAGCTTCTGCAAAACTCAAGAAGGATCTAACAGTTGCTTACAAGGGGCATGTAGGCATGCGTTTGAAGTTCAAGACTGGGTTAAGCTCTTTATCTTGCAGGCAAGCAAAGTTGTTACAAAGACAGGGTCTGGTTTGTTGATTTGTTTTGTTTTGAGGTTTTTTTAATAGGGAAATAAAAGTCACACAACTCTACTAAATAAGAAAGCCACTAAGACTTAATTATACACATTTCTTTAAGTCACAGATTTGTCTGAAAATGTCTTTTGTTGTCCATTACTAGCTCTTGAATTTAAAGGACAATGTGAATTCCTAAAAGAAATATGAAGGAACACAAAAACTACTATACTACCTGAGAACACCAATAATAAGAGGTTTGCACCACAAGAACAGTATCTCAGACCTTAAAACAGTGACTGGGTACTGGCATTACTTGGAACAGTAAAACAATTTAAAACTTCATATTTTAAAAACCTGCTCTTTAGAAAATAACCAAAAGAGTAGTTTTTTTGTCTATATTAACTGTCTACCTATATCTTACACACAATCTACCAAATATACCTATTTCAAAAGATTATAAAAAATGCTGCTATTTCAGAAGTAATACACTGTATTTGTTATATATATATAATATATAAGTACATGTTATTAGCAAATATTATTATTCTTATTATTTTGCATGGCATATTTATTTTCTAGATCAAATGAGTTGACAGCCTTATTTAAATTGATGTGTAGCCTAATTAATAAAACACTATGCAGTGTTTGCAATTAAGTGAAAATTCTGCTCTGGATAATGTAAAAGTACAGCTGAAATGAGAACACTATAGTAGTGTGCACACTTCCTTCCTGCCACAAAACCCACATATTGACTCAATTATTTCTTTTATTTTCTATCTGTAGTTACCTCTCCTAAACTGAAAGATGGAACTGACTTTTTAACGACACATATACTTAACTTCATTAGTCAAGAAATAGAAAACTTCAGGCATGCATTTGCAGATAGAGACAAACTTCGCACTTTAAAAAAATATTACCAAATCCATTTAATTTTCAGTTCAGAATGAAAAGAACAGATGCTTTTTTTGTACTGCTCTGCTTCACTTGTCTCATATTCATCAGAAGAATACAGCAAACTGAAAGTCATAATGGCATAATTTTTAAAAAAAAAAATTATACCTTATATCTAAATAAGGTATACCTTTTATCTAAATATAATTATCTCTTAGACCTAAATAAAAAAGAAGATAATCAGCTTTTACTAAATAAGTAAGAATGACCATACAATGCACGAGTACAAATAAGTAAGAATGACCATACAATACACGAGTACAAAGTAAAGCAACATTACTAAATTGTATGTGTCTCAGTCCTGGGAGATTTTTTTAGCTGCTGATGAAAAGTTAGGGTACTAGCTATATTTAAAATATTGCAGAAGCTGTCCAGAACTTTCTAATAGAGCAAACCACAATTCAACAGAAAAAATACTCAAGGCAAAAGAATGCAGCAACTTCAAGTTGGTTGTCTCCGTTTTTCCTAGGTCTTAACCACTGCTTTGCATTCTGGTCAAAAAAAAAATCACTAATCAGTCTACATTTATTGGTTGCTGTTTTTAGCATGTAAATACAAGAGCCTTAGCAACACTGAGCTTTGAAAAGCTGAGTACTGCCTGACTTATAATGTTTAGCCTTTTCACTGAATACTGAGTGGCCACAAATAGATCAATATTAAAACAGTCTACCTCCTCTCTAAAATGTCAAAGCATAAACACAATTCATATCAGAAAATAGAAATAATTTGTAAATGAACACTCCACAAAGAATCCCATTGCAGAGAAGAAATGATGGAGAATTCCTAGTGCTATCTCCCTCTTTACTGTGGGATAAAAGATGAAGCATGTACAAACTAAGGAAGCTACATAATGTTAAAAAAAGAGACGCAAAAAGAAACAATCCTAAAAACATATTTTATATTTTCAGTGACACCAATAAAATAGCACAAACAAATTAAAAGGCTTGTAAGTGTACTAACTTGCATGACATGGTAAATACTCTCTGCTCCTCATAAAGAATCAAAAGCAGAGCACAGTGCAGCTTTTGCCAGAATGATCTAGAATAATAGAATTTCTCAGTTCTAGAAAAACAGTAATAAAGCACAATAACAGCACAGTACAAACTTCAGATATCCATACTAGACTCTGAAATACGCACTTGTGATGTATGAAATGTGCCAGCTATGAGGAAATATTAAAAACTGTTACGTAAAATTAGCAAAATGCATCCCTACACAGCAATCCAAAATCAGTTTCTTCAGATAATACAGGTTGGCATAATTTTAATAGTTTCTGTGCAACTGTGACAGATTACAAAGTGATGGGCAAATAAGGTATTAAGGGACTGGCAAATTCTTAAGCCTAGATATGAGAAAAGCAAGATAGAAAATACCAACATATATTTAAGTGAAGATCTCTAGAATGTTGTTTCTCTTCACTAAGAACAGTAAGAAAACCCAATATATCTAGAAAACCAAAACATATCGTTCAGTGAATAATAAAGAACAATACTGGCAAATCACAAGAATTACATTATTTCTATTTGACTGAATTTCACATTTTTTGAATGGATATTGAAATCCCTTGTACCTGTTACTCGTCTCTTCTGGCCTGAAGTCCTCAGCTGTGATGACTTTTTACCAGGCTCTTCCATCTGGTCACTAAAAGATACAGTATGAACACACAAAAGCATATCAAAACTGTGCTCAAAATGCTTGTTCTTTCACATGCATTGAGTTGTGCATATTATTAACTAATTGGAAAAGATGATGTTATTTTACTAAGTTAGTAAGTTAGCTGTTCATTAAAAGTTACATGTAAATACAAACTCCTCCCATATGTATTACAGAAAGCTCCTTCAGAAATACTGACATATTCACACCACAAGAGGTCACCATTATGGAACACAAAAACTAAACATTTCTGCTTGCTCAATAAAACGAAAGATGAACCAAACTAAATTCAGAAAGAGAAAATTTCTATTTTACCATCAGCTTCATTAAATGAATATAAAACTCAACTAGCTTAAAAATGTAAGTTCATCCATTCACAAGGACAGTATTTTTTTCCGACAGGATTAACACTTTCATAATATTTAATGAGAAGATCTTTCAAAGAAACAAACACCTGAGTAACCTTTAAAGTATATATTAGAATTTCTCTGAGTGCCAGTGAATTATTGCTAACTGTGTAGTGGTCACTAGTTCTGTCAGTACAACAACAGGTATGTTGCCATTTCTTTTGTTTTACAAAGTAATGAAATAATTCCTGCTGATTTTATGGTCAGTCTTTCTTTGGACAGAGGAAACTACTACATACATCTATAATAAATTTATTTATTGATTCTGTTTGCCTAGCTACACACTCAAGCAGCACTGATCTAAAAGAAATATACAAGATGTAGGCTCTCTGCTATCAAACTGGAATCTTTTCTCCTGCACTAAAGAGGAAAGTCTTAATCTATGTTTTGTATTCTCAGGGTATGTTTAATTCAATACTTCTTATTCCATTTAAAGTTCGTGTACCAATATAACCTCATCTCCTGAACTCCGATATAAAGATGACAGTAGCCTGTTAGCAATGTTATTTCAATTTTTTTTAAACTAGGTAATTTAGTTACTCTGAGGCTTAAAACTAAACTGTTGTTTAAGGAGTTTGCTGGATTGGTGCCTAAATCCTGTCTGTCAGTCCAGACAGAAGACGTAAGTCATCCTATCAACAGATGGAGACAGAATAAAAGACAAAGCTCTTGCAAGATCAGTTCCCTGCAAAAGGGACTGGATAGCTCACTGTGATCAGTGAGAAATTTCCCAAGCAATCGCATTACAGAGGACCAGTTGCTTCATTATGGCTAACAGTGAATAGTGCTTTATTTTTACAGCATGAGGATTTAAGTGTTTCAAAATCCAAATGCTTACACAAACTACCTTGAAATTATTTCAGCTCACATATAGCAATTTCTACTCCTCTAGGGAAGCAATATTTTATAAAGTAAAAAAGAGAAGTGCTTGCCTCTCTAAAACTGTCTGACATGTCTAAGAAAGAAGGGGCTTAGAGCACACGACAGACAGTTCAATGTATTGGTAGAAACAAAAATTTGATTCAATTTTTGTGAATGCCTCGTCCTACAAACTTTACAAGTTTCAGAAATGTTTCTACAAGTTTCAGCCATGTTTGAAATCAAGACTACAACTTGAAAGGACACTGGATAAGCAAGAAAACAACTTCAGTCATGGTATACTAATCATAGCTATGTTCAGAAATCACTACCTTCCGAATTTGTGTAGGCATGATGATACTACATGCCTTTATGAATAAGGATGTTTGAATTCACTTTCCTCAGAGAAAGAGTTTTGTAACTATATCCTGTCTGTGTCTCTTCCCTGAAAATGTAAATCCAGGATGAATCCAAGAAACTCAACAAAGAAAATACTATGAGTTTTGTTGGAAGCAAAAGCAGATTAATATAAAAAGCCACTAAAGGAAAGGATGAGTTAACTCACCAGAGAGAAACACTACATGTGTGAGATGCAGAGTAAGACCACATTAAATGTGCACAAAAAGAAGTTGGGCTGGAATCTGTTGGTTTTTAAACACCATTACCACCAGTTTAGAGACTTAAATTTGTAGGAAAACAAATTGTTCTGTGAATACCAGCAGTACAACCATCCATGCTTTTGGGAAACATCCTCATAAATCACCCAAACTTCCATTATTTTCAGAAAATGAATACACAGAATACCTATATAATTGGGAATGGTTCGTAGCAGGCTTATCTTTAGGGAATATGTACAATATAGGAATTCTGTGAGAGATTAAAAAATCCCTTTATGTGTCTTTACCACTCTGCCAACTTCATTTAAGTTACTCAGACTTTTGGTTTGTTATCTTTATATTTTCATTTAGGATTGAAATTTAAATAGAAGTATCTTATTAAGAACAATGCAGTTAAAATATAATCAACCTATTACAAAAAATAAGTCACCTACTATTGAAGGGAACTGGCTTGTCAAGAGAGTGGTTGCCTTGGAAACAAAGTCAATTGGCAGAAATCTGATCGTCTGATAAGGGCCTCATCAAGAAATCAACTGACAGAGGCTCTGATGATTTAGAAGAAAAAGAACTTGGCAACTGGATCATTTTTGTCCTTCTCATATAAAAGAAACCATAGTAGCCTCAATGAAGAGCACTACTTTCTTGAATGTACACATAGTGTGAGGACTTCCAAAAGGAAAGTGAGACAGTTCTGGAGTAGTGTGGTGAGGTGGGTTGACCTTGGACAGATGTCAGGTGCCCAATGACACCACTTTTTTCACTCCCCCCCGCCCCCAGCAGGACGGAGGGTAGAGATAAGATAGAGACAAACCCATAGGCCCAGACAAAAAGAGTTTAATAAAGCAAAAGCAAAGGCCACATGCAAAAGCAAAGAAAAACAAAAGATTTATGCTCAACTTCCCGCCAAAAGCAATGTCTAGCCATTTCCAAGGAAGTAGGGCTTGAGTATGCAGTGATTGCTCTGGAGGACAAACCTCATAATAATAAATGCCCCTTCACTTCCTTTGTCTTAACTTTCATTGCTGAGCAGACATCATACATTGTGGAATCCCTTTGGTCAGTCTTGTCTAGCTGTCCTGGTTATGTCCCCTCAAAACACCTTGCCCACCCCGAGCCTACTGGCGCCAAGCTGAAGTTGGAGCGCCAGCGCTGATGCTGTGGAGCACTGCTCAGCAGTAGCCAACTGCTGGTGTGTTATCAACAACACCCTTCAATGCAAAGCACAGCACTGTGAGGGCTGCTCCAGGGAAAATCAACTCCGTCTCAGCCAGACCCAATAAGTGTTCAGTATTTTCCCCAGGTGAAAAAATGGATAATTAAGTGAAAGCTGCATTTATTAAGCAATTCTGCATGTTTAGAAATTTACTTGCTTGTTCTCGCCATGAGCCTCTTGTTCATAGTAAACCTGCAAACTGTCACCCTTCCATGGTATTCCTGGGAAAACTAAATTTCTATGAACTATATCTCAGAGGCAAAGAAATGAACTAGTAATCTCCAAAGAAGCTGCACACAACAGCAAGGTTTGAATCATAAGTGTGAAAGTAAGATCCCAATGAAGGAACAGTGCTTTGGCTCCTTCCTCATACAGCACCTTAAACATCTGAGAATCTGACCACCTCCCTACGTGCTAAACCGTCTGGCATTGGGCCTGAATTTTGTCTTACACTGTCCCACATATTTCGACCCTTAGCATCACCCCTGCTACAGTTTTGGCCCAGGAAAGGTGATATTTTCCTTGACAAATGCCTGAGCACAGGGCACTGATAAGTAGAGGCAGGGACATTCCCAGACCCTACCTTGTGTGTATCAATAATAGTTTCATTGTATTGATATAACCTATGACAATGCAGATAGCCCTCAACCCAGAGACTTACTCCTTTGTTTAATTATGGGTAGAGATGTATGTATGGTACCCCTGATTGTTTAGTTACCAGTTAAGAGGGACATATGGTCTAACACTAACAAGTTAATTCTTCTCTGCAGAATTGTATCTATCAAGCACCCGTGGTCAGTGAAATAGCAAAGCTCAACTAGAACAAAAAGAGAACATGACCATCTTTTCTGAATTCTGGACAATTTCTGAATTGTCCAGCTTCAAGGCATTCCCTCTTGACATGACCCTCTCCTCACAGTAAGGATCCTGTATCATCTTACATATCCTTACAGCTCTGGGAGGCAAAACTAGATAACAAAGTGAGAGAAGAACAGAGAAGCACAGTAATTGACATAGTGTAATAAAGAATGAAAAATATACAGGTTACTTTTCAAAGGGAAGAGCAGGAATAAAGGGGAGTGAGAAAAAATTAGGGCAGTGGGGATGGAAAACATCATAAGCTCCACAGTATCTCCTTCTGCGACTGCCAAGGCCTCACACAACTTTGCTCATCCAGATGTTACGAGCCTCTCCTTTTGTACCCATGTAAACTGGATCTGTGGACTCTCTCCTAAAGTAGAGACAGGAACTGGGACTATCCCATGTAAACCAGAACCTGAACAGATTCTTAAAAAGGCACAGAGCTACTAACACACAGACTGCGCATAGCATGCCCTGAGTAAATGCTGTAAGGAAATCGTGTCTGGAAACAGATTTCTTTTCCATTTTTAAACATGCCCTTTTTATTAAGCCTAAGAACTCTAACTATGAGCACATGATTTCTACACATCTCTAACTGCAGAACCCTTTCTATATCTATAGAACCACCATTCTTATCTTAAAGTTACTTCCTCAGAAGCAAATCTAAGCTCCAGATAGTTTGTTTAACCTTAGAGCCCTTTTATATTTGGTCTTTATTTTGATAAGGTAAACAAATCTTTTTTCTTCCATTTTCCTCTCATAGTCATTCAGTTTCTCCCCACTGTATTTTCCTTCATTACATCCCCTTCAGCTCCCACAAATTCCTATTTCTAGTTTACTTAAAACACAAAAATGTAACTGAAATTTTTACAGATTTTGGATCTGTGACATATCAATGTTTTCAGGTCTGCAAAAGTTTAGGAGAGCAATTTCTAACTTTTCACAAAGCTCTAAAAACAGTGTAGGCACTGCAGTAGATGCAGACTGTTTATACATAGATACAAGCACTGAACATCTGATTTTACCAACATACGTTGTGTGCACTGGAAAGCCAGACACGGCGTATCTACACCCAAAAATCAAGACATTTCACCAAGTGTTAGGAAGAACAGATTTCAAGCAGTGCTAAGCAGATCTTGGGGGCCTGTTCAGGAAAACCAGATGTATCAAAATGACTACTAGGCACAAAGGTGTTCTTCCAGACTGGATCAGAGTTTGGTTCCCTTGACTGTGGATAATCCTTAAACAGACAAGCCATTTAGAAAGAATGTTATTTGAGATTTTACTCACCTGTATATTCAGAGTGTGACTACATATTTACACAGTAATCTGGGTTTATTTTCATTGCTATCACTGTCCAGGATGGCATGCCTTATGTTGATAAGGATCATTTGGCTATTTAAGCAGCTGAGTGCTTTTCTTTCAACCCAAGATTCACAATTCTATAAGGACTACAAAGGGAAAAGCTGCAAGGAGGTGTTGTGGAAGTATATACAACCATTAAATCCTTAAAAAGAACCATCACAGGTAAATAGTTTTTCCTGTTTTGAGTGCTTGCCATGGGGGAGAAGAGCTCTTGTCCCACAACCAGTGATGGTGTTACAATGCACCCTCCCTCCAGGTATTGAATGATCTTGATAAAAACCCCTGCCAAACGTTCTCTTCTCCATGCTAAACGGTTCCAGATCTATCAGCCTTTCCTCATACAAAGGATTCCTTCACATTTTAGTAGCTGGATTCCCTCCAGTCATTTCAACATCTCTGTTGCACTGGGGAGCCTGGAGCTGGTCCCAGCAGCCCAGATGTAGTGGAGGTTTTCAAGACACAAATGAACAGTGCGCTAGATTATCTCATCTACTCTCTTTTTCACAAAAGATTGGGCCAGATGATCTTCTGAGGTCTCTCCCATCCTAAGCTGTTCTATGAACTTGGTGTACACCAGGACCTCCAGGTCTTTTTCTGCAAAGCTGTCTCCCAGCTGGATCACTCCCAGTATATATTAGTGCCTGGGGTTGGTCCTGCCCAGGTGCAAGACTTTGTTAAACTGCATCATGTTCCTGTCAAACCATTTCTGCAGCCTGCTGAGGCTCCTCTGGACAACCCTCTGGTGTATCAGCCAATGGGTTGTTTATCTACTGACTGTCAGCACTTTTTAAAAAATGATTCAAAACTGTGGTCTCATGAACAGCCCGTGAGATCTCTTGGCAGGAGCACTGTGGAGCACTGTGCAAAGATACGTAGGGCTCTAGACCAAGTTTATCAGGGCACAGCCAAACTCAGCAGCTTTGTCTCAAAAATAACAATAGCGGCTCCAAGGAAAGTTAAAGGAGCTAATGGTCATCCTGGGAATTAGGGCACTAAGTACAATGGAGCAAACCCTGAGTCAGCAGCAAGGGACAAAGTGGTGCAAGGGCCCCAAGGCGAAGAAGGGGAGGAGTCAGATGTGGAGTTGTGGCAAGTGAGAGAAACTGCAATGGATCTTCTCAGAGCAGGGTCATTTACACAATGCTTTTAGGAGCCACTGCTTCAGAACACAATCCCCTGCTACCATGATTCCTCTGCTGTAAGTGTTTAGTGATCAAGAAACAAGACATCTAACTTTAAACCAAAATTACTGATGTTAACAACAAGACATTGCTTTGTAGACTTTGAAAGGAACTATAAACAACATTCCAGTATTTTTGCCAAAGCAACTAGTAGGAAGTGTTTTTAGCTTTTGGCAAAATGAGAAAACTTAGTATTTTGTTTTGTCATTTACTCTCACAGAAATTAATTTTTCCACATACCAATTAACATTTGCATTTCTCATTAATCCCTTTATTCCAATTTCATTATACTATCCAGATATTTTGTGTTGCCAGAAGGACATCAGAATTAGTTTCTGGTATTGTCTTTCATTATTTGAATAGTAGGGAATATGTTTTTTATTGCAAACCAACTGATTCCTTCTTGACCATAACTTAGCACTTGAAAAGCACCCTATCCTTTTAGACAAAGAATTTGACCTTCACTGAGCCACTTAAGACAATCTGTCCCTATTTTACTCAGTTACCACAGAATCTTCCATTCTGTGATGTCATCTGAGGGACAAACAAGACAGATAAACACAATCTGGAAATAAGCCTCAAAGAAAAAAAAACCCAGTATAATAGCTCAATTTTTAAAGACTATTTTCCTTTTCAAAAAAACAATGGAGACAAAATTACTGGCAGACAGCTAAAAGAGATATAAAATAAAGTATTAAGCCAATTACACACAATTTGAGTCAGTTTTACTTCTCATCCACAAAACTTCTCAAAAGCATGAAAATAATTTAAAAGCTGGTAATATAGATGTCCTGAAATTATTTCAGAAACTGCAAAGGATTATAAGGAACATAATAAGAAGAGGAAAAAAACAAATGGAGTGAAAACTATAATCAAGTGTATAACTGATACCACTGATATGAGAAAATATAACTAGTAGAAAGACAACATAATTTGTAAAAATATATTGACAAATAGACCAACTCTCTGAGTCATCCTAAAGATGAGTAAATAACAATCCTGTAAACACAATCATGGCAGTAGCTCACTCATTTCTTATGACAACTCCAGTGATAAAAAAATACAGCCTTTCTTATTTATACAGGCTATTGATGGAGAACCTCACGCACATGTTAAACAGTTTGACTTAAAATAATAATCAAGGTTGATGCAAAACCTCTATCCTTATCCTTTTTATTCTTCACAGTCTGCATATTCTGTCTAGTATTGAAAATATTAACAGTATCTATTTGTGGCAGAGTATCTTCAGACAACCAGACAACTGACAGTCTAATTCTAACCATAAAAAATATCTAAAACATTAGCCTAAATATATTTGAGTCTGAAAACCACAACCTCATCATCTTCCTAACTTGAATCTTGAATAAACACTGCATTTCTAAAGAGAAAATCAATTTAAATCCACGGTTACTACAGGTCTACCTAGACTGAACTGACATTTCTTCTCTACCCTTTGTGTGGCATACTTTCCCATTCCAGAATTGCAATTCAATTGGTATTAAGGACTCTCAAGCACTCTCAAGACCTAGATCTTCTAGATTTGGAGAAAAATTATATTGACCTGAAACTAAGTGCTAGAGTGGAAAGAGTCCTTCGAGTACAGGGCACAAATGAGCCTAAACTCCACTGTCTCTCTTGTGAACTAAGAGACCAGAGATAAAAGTTACCTCTTACCCTTTTCTTTAGAAGTCTGTAACAAGTTCTGAAAAAAGGAATTCTTCTTCCCCAGTGTTCTCACACTATCCCTTAACCCTAGACCAAACCAGGCACCTTCTTGAAAGGGTAGATGTCACAATCTGGAAAACACTGTAGAAAGCTCCACCTATGAAGGATTTCCCACCACTCAAAATCAGTGATCCAAACAGCCAGTGCAACTGAGGCAGAAATAGATAAAGATTAGTTGGGAGCAGGTTAATTTCCTGTTTCTCTGTCTTTATGAGAATTCCAAAAGTTTTCAATATACTATATAATTATATATATACTAAATTATATATAATTTTTTAAAAAACCAGAAAGATAAAAATACTGAAAAAAGTCTGAAAAAATACTGAAAAAATACTGAAAAAAGTCTGGAGAGTCAGCTAGACCATACTTCAAACCAATAGCCACACCACATCACTCATTTCAATAACATCACCCAGAACAAAACAGAATGGGTGCTCCCCTCAGGAAAAAAAAATCTCTCCCCTCTGTGGGAATCCTTTTCTTTGAAGAGAAAAAGAATGTATATTTTGAGCACAGATGTGAAGGTAGTTTAAGCAACCAGAGAGAAGTAATTTGCAGCAGTCCCATCTGACCCACCCTATTCTATGAATGTATGATTCACTTTATCATTTAATTCTTTGCTTTTATCATTTTCTATTGAAATATTCCAAAACTCTAAAAAAGCACAAGAAAGAGAAACTATTCTCATGGAATAAGAATATATTTCAAGGATACTGTAAAACTGGCTTTTAATAAAGAGAGCAATGGTGAGAGAAAACAGGGCACACTATATCTTCTTTACAGTACCTGCTAATCCTTTTGTAGCTCTTTATAAAACTCACTTACTAAAAAAGAACAAGCCACTTGGGAATGAACTGTTTGCCTCCAAACTCTTCCTCACTCAAGGCACCTCTGCTTTTAAGAAGTCCTGGAATGACATCTAAGCTTTCAGAATATTGAGAAATTGGAGTAGGAAAAAAAAAAATCATCATTCTTTTACACCCGGGAAACTGTTGCTCTTCATCAGCAAATCTGCCATCACTGTTGACACTTATCTTGAAATATATAAATGCAGAAAACATTTCAGAAGTTTCACTTCTATAGCAATCACAATAGATGGCAAGGCACAATGGTTAGAAGAAGATGTAAACAAAACTGAGCTTCCTTATCATTGCCAAAAATTGTTCCTAGCTTTCCTGAGGCAACATGTCAATAAATTCAATCTGCTTCAATTAATACACCTATTCTATTACACCTAGAATGTTATTTGCAAAACAGAATTGCAAACAAAGTGGCAAATGGCTTTTCCCCTCAAAAGGTTGTTTTCGTTTTTCCCCCTAGCACCTTTACAAGGCAGCTGTGATTTCATTAGCACTGTTCATTCTTTTCTTCAGTCTTTGGGACAACAAAAGAATGTGAGATAGAAAGTGATCAAGTCTCTTGTTGGAACAGAATACCTCCCTTCTGCTGCCTTTAAAATAAATATAATAGCACTAATGGCAGGAATCTGCCATGCTATTTTGCCATGCTCTACTGTTTCCTCATTAGCAGAAAAATGGTTTCATTAGGGAAAGTTATTTCAGTATGTGTATAGGAACTGTAGGGAAAGGGGAGTAGGAAGTCCCACGCCTCCCCCTGTATGAAGTGTGCTGTATCTACAATCCTCTTGCTTAATTCCTGTAAGGATTTTACGTCACTGCAATACAGAATTGAAGTTGACACCTGCTTCATATAGAAAATGACAGGACACTAGATAATAAAAGATCTGACATTCCTTTAAGCTTTCATCCTATTACTCCTGAATGCAATGTACTTTAAATAGAAAATATCTTGTAACCCTATACAAGATACCTCAAGTATTTATGATACAGAACCAGATGCAATCTAACCTTACAATCATCTAGTAAACATGTTCTACTGAGAGAGAATGCCAAATCTCTCACTGCAATGACCCCCTATGGTTCTGGAGCCTTTTACATACAACTATCATGAAAACCAAACTCAACAAACTATATGGAGGGCGAGGTTTGTGGTACCTTTCAACTGCCATGTCAGAGGAAGAATGACATCTCTGAACTCACCCAAGCACACAGAACAAGGTCTGCCTGACTTGTGTAGTATCATAAACAAACACTGGACCAATGTGTTGTGTGGTCTTAGCAAGAAGATACAACCTATGAGAGCAGCTGAGATTATCCACACCCATCCCATCACATGATGGCATCAACTGCTTGGGCTGATACAGATGAGAGACCTTTGTCTGTGGCTAAAGGGAAAGCATTTTGTATTATTCTTGTGCATCTTGCTGCACTGCAGATATACGTGGTGCTCTAAGCCACATGAGCACCTAAATGGTGTCAGGAAGCTTCGCTTCCTAAGTATTGGCAAAAACCAGCTCTGACTCGAGTACACAGAAGAGGACTCACAGGAGAGGTAAAAATGGGACATTCAAAAATACAGATCTTGCATTCAACACAGAAAGATGGAGGAATGTTATATTTTTCTTCCATTTTGGAGAAAACTAGTCACAACAACATTGGAAAGCAATTTTTTGTATTATGTTAAGGCCAGTAATTTGAGATCTAATTTAACTGATGTATGAGACTCATGATTGCAAAAAGCACCAGTAACGAAAATGCAAAACCAAAAATTTTCAGAGCTCTTGTTCTTATAAGGAGAAGTGTACAATTTTGAACAGACAGGAAGCATGCCTAATGGGTTAGCTGTTCAATTATACATGCAAGTTTTAAAATTATGACTGAGAAGGAAGGTCATTCTTTTGAATTAGCAAAAGAATCAACTGACCCTTTCCTGTTAGAGGCACTTGGACATCATCAACCAAACTAGCATATTCCACAAAAGGGACTATCCATTTCCACTGCAACACTGAAGTACTTCACACCACACCTTTATTAAATAAAATTCAAACTACAGTAATTTGTATTGTATGATAATCCAACTTGTCTTTATCTAAGAAGTTATTAGATCGCTGATTTTAAAGAGAGAAAATGATATTGCGATAAAGTATTCTCTTTGGTGCTTAACTTTTCTTTTTTTCACCTACATTTTTCATCTCTGCTCTTATTTTCTCATTCTTCCTCCACACTCATGGAGTTTTTTCTTTGCTACAACAAGTCTTCATTCTTTTAGAATCTACCTTTTTTTAAAATCCTGCTTACAGTTTAATATAGAAGAGTCCTATATGGCTCTGGTATGTATAATTTACTATAACAGCCTCAATGGACAACATTCTCTTAAACTATTAAGTGCTGTCATCAAGTTAGTAATAGAAAGGCTTTTCATTTTATAAAATTAATAACATAATCTTTAATATCAAAGGTGCTTAAGAATACCCAGGGAAATAGCTTTTCCCTAAGCATACAAACATGCTAGAAAGAAGATACATATTTGCCAGGAGATATTTTTAATAGTGAACAAGTTTTACAAGGATGTGTTTTGAAAAGAAAGTGTTTTTCATTCTTTGTTGCTGAGATTGCCAGATCTCTCAGTTTATTAGCACAAAACAGTTGCTCATCAGACTGCTAATGCAGCAACTGATACACCAACTATACATAGTGCCACAGGACTACTCCTGCCTGTGCAAGAATTCACATCTGAATCAAAAGAAAAACAAATTATTTGATTATGAATTAAAGAATGGATATGATATTCCAGGTCCAGTAAAAACAGACTGCAGGCATGTGAGTCTCATTAATCTCTTTTATCTATTTAGTCATGCAAAAAAAAAAAAAAAAAAAGAACTAAAAATTAAAAGTCACAAAAAATTCTGCTTCTATTGCTGAAGAGTTCAAGCCTGCTTTTGGTGTACGATCACATACTAGAACTGAAAGCATGGCTCTACTCATCTGTCAAGCTAAGTGACAATGGTATAGCACCTTAAAACAAAAGGACTAAACTACAAATGCAAGCACATCAAATTTAAACTTGAGGACTTTACACACGGTGATTAGAAGACTTGGTTTTGAAATGTTAATGATCAAAAAATCTCAATCACAGAAATTGAACAAATTTCTACCAACAATATTTTACAAATTCATCTTTTGAATGTAGAAATTTCCTAAAAGAAGAAATGTAAATTTTTCTAATAATCTAAACACAGTTTCATTTTAAAGCATATGTAATGTTATCTTCAAATACCATTAATTCTAAGCATTTCGATATCTGCACAATTGAGTATCTAGGACAAAGGTTGTATGGAAGACGCACATTACCATACTTGACCAATGCTGACCTTTCTCCTTGCTGCTGAAGTGAAAAGTTTGCTGGAGTCCCTTCCATGGAGTCTTCACTTCGTGATCTGCTGGTATGTTCATTACAAATTAATTGTCTACTCTCATCATTAAATGATGTGTACAACTTTTGTTCTGCTAAGCAGTTATTATTACTTTTGTCAAGACTATTCATCATCATAGGTGGCTCTTCAAAATCAAGTTTCACTTCATCTGAAATAGTCAAAGAGAACACATTTTGTTCAAGTGTTATTAATTACTGCTTGTCATGTTACATTATCAAAATTTGCTTGTATCAATTTAGAAGGTGAGAAAGCTTAAGACTATTAAGAATAAGGTAGTCAATGTCTTCTTATGAATAGTATTTCTTAAAGTCTTTTGGGCTTGTGTTTAAAGTTTTAATATTTCATCTTCTTTATTTCCCTTTTACAAATAGGTGGATTGTACCTGGAGAAAAAAAAGTGATTGTATGTCAGGACCTGAATATTATGAAGGAACTCAGGAAAAAAGTAGCTGTTAATCCTGAAGCTTCTATGTACATACAAGAAGAACCTCCACAATAAAACCCCTCACATTACATTTGCATGATCCCAAAAGGGAAGAGACCAAGGCAGGTTACAAATACACTAGTTTCTCAACTTCTTCAATTAGCAACATCAGCTTACTAAGGCTATATGAAGCGATACATTATATAAAGATATATTTATAGAATAAATACATAAAAATGAAGTAAAGTTTAGTAGGGAAAAAGTGAAATATTCAGTTTATAACTTAAAGTAACAATCCCGGAGAATGTAAGAACTGTCATTATAAATTAATCTTCTGAAATAAAGACTGAGTCCCGGCACACATGCAGGAAACAAAGATGCCATCTCCCATCTTCAAGAAAATTACTTTTAAATCCCACACTTGGTGACCTTTATTAAATCTCCACTAATGAAACTCTTAACAACAAATACAATGTAGTTGGAGGCCTGTCAAGACATATCATTCCTTTTTATTCCTCCTTTTAGGCTCAATAAGCCATCAGGGAATCTCCTTAGATGATGGCATCTCATTATCTGTTCAAGCATGTCAGCATTTAATGTTAATTTTACTCACTGATGACAACTTTCAGTAAAATTCCATTACTTGGAATCCTATAGGAAGAAGAGGCACCTGAATAGTTTTCAACTCGTCTTCAGTAGCGCAAGCCAGCATCATTTTGGGAAATCACAGTTTCAAAACTGCCTTAAACCCATTTAAATACTTCCAGAATTCACACTGAAAGGACACACAAGTCCTTTAATGTATCAATAATTCATGTAATTACCAATATTAAAACCTATCATGCAGTAATGTTTCTAGCAAATAATATGAATCAAAACATTCTTACTCTGATCCAGAGGAACCACCTTAGCAGAAAATAAATCTTTCAGAGAAGGTGTTCTAAATAAGCCTTTGCAAGCACTGTTGACTTTTCTAACCTCCGCAGCATCAGCAGGAGGTGTTGCATGGAAAACAGAAGCAGCATCATCTTTTTTTTCAGAAATTATTACTACTGGTTTCTGTGACAAAAATAAAGAAGATTTTTAAACAAAAGCACAGATAATTTAATTTTCATTTAAGTAAAAAATTAAAAAAAAAAACAAACCCACAAAATTTCTAACAAAGGGCTAAGTTCAAAATAGAACAGAAGTTACACTGGCTTGCTCATTAAGAAATTTTCATATCCTGAATCTAATGATACCATTCCACCAAACAAACCAGATGTTTATACCATTATCACCACATAAAGCCAATATTCAGGGGTGCAGAAAACAAAACCTAGCTTGAGTAGAACTCAGAATTATTAACTCCTCATAAGTACTCAATTTAACTATGACTGCAGCAAGCTTATTTATCAAAGAAAATATTCTGCCAATGACTATTGCTAACAATTCTAGAGATACATCTGTCCTTTGATTTGCTTTTGAGCATTAAAACAGTATTTCCAAATATGTCCACATCATATGCACTACTTTCTATCACACTGAGACAAATCATGAAGATCCAGAAACATGGAAGCCCTAGTTTTATGTCAGTGTCTTGCATATTGGAGGAGGTGAACAAGTCCCTAATCTCTAGTATCAAGCACTTGTTGTGCTCTTGACCTACATAAAAGCACTGACCTCTAAAATCAATACCAATTTCCTTAAAATAAAGAATCCACTAGAAAATGTCCAGCCGATCCTTCAGAGCTCTCCATAGAATTAAGGATCCAACAGGTGAGACTGACTACTTACAACCACCATCAGTAATACAAACTCTTAATTTACAGTGTATTAACTTATATCCATTGAAAAAGCAAAAAAAAAAAAAACAAAACAGGTTTTGCATTGGTCAGTAGTTTTCTCTAATTTTTTTCCACTCTTACAAAATCCATGAAAATTTAACACCAGTTCTGAAATCCAAATGTAGATATACTTAATCTAAATGGAAGTATGCTCAAAATTTTTAAACTTGGTTCATGTAAATTCATTCCCTTATCCAAATTACTAAAGTATAAAATTTCTTAGCTATTTCCCCCAATTTCCTAAAGAATTTCCTAAAGGTTCCTGTCTGGAAAAAGCAATGTATGCAGCAAGCACATTTAATTGCTATAGCATGCTCTGTTATCTCTGGTACTAAACAAACAGCCATGACTTAATCTTATATTTAAAGACGACATATAAATAAAACTGGGAAAGAGCAGATACACTTATAAATTGAAAACAATACACAGCTTTTGCAGAGGGAGAAAAGTGGTTCTTAAAGGATCTCTATCTGTTTTGAAATAAACTACAATCATGACATTTTATAGAAATGCAAGCCAAATAGAAAGCAACCTGGTTACCTTCAAGTTACTGTTCACAGAAGCACAGAATAGATGAGGTTGGAAAGGACCTCTGGAGGTCCAAGCCCCGTATTCAACTACGGCCACCTAAACTCAGTTGCCCAGGACCATGCCCAAGAAGCTTTTGAAGATGTCTGGGCAACCTGTGCCAAGGCCTCATCACCTCACAGTGGGAAAACTGTTTCCTGAGGTTCAGAGGAAACCTCCTGTGTCCCAGTTTATGCCCTCTGCCTCTGGTCCAGTTGCTGCAAAGAGGCTGGTCCCATCCTCTTTGGACATGCCTTTCAGATATTTACATCCATGGAATAGGTCCTCCCTTGGTCTTCTCCAGGCTGAACATTCTCATGTCTCCCTGCCCCTTCATCACTTTTGGGGCCGTTCATCAGACTCTCTCCAGTAGCTCCATGTCTTTCTCGTACTCTGGAGCCCAGAATTGCATACTAGTGCAAGCACTCTAGGTGTGGCCTTACCAGTGCTGATCCTTACCAGAGGGGGAAGGATCATTTCCCTCAACCTGTCGCCAACACTCCTCCTAATGCAGCCCCAGATACCACCAGCCACTTTCCTAACAGCCAGGGCACGCTGTTGGCACATGTTCATGCTCATGAACTTCACCTATTTTAGTTAACTTACAATGAAAAAAAGCTGACTCAAGTATCAGTCTTCCAATTCTTGTTAACGTCACTTTGAATCACAAACCAATACAGCAATATTTAAGTAGTTTAAATTATTTCCAGGTTTCTTTTGGGGAGAACTGACTTAAAAAGTCTCAGACTAATGTTATAACAAGCCTCCATTTTTCCCAAATTTTCCCAAGCCTCCATTTTTCCCTAACACTTCCAAGACACATTTTTATATCAGTACTGCATGAGTTATTTCCAGAGTACTTACATGAGTCAGTGGACTTAGACGAACACCAGAATTTGGTCTTGATTCAGACGAATCAGAACTGGATGTATCAAGACTAACAAAGAAATGAAACATAGTTAGAATAAAGCAGATCCAGAGTTGTGTGATCAGCTGGTTTTTAATTGCATGCTTCTTCCCTTTGCCAGTGAATATGGGGAAATGGAAGAAAGAAAAAGTGACAAGAGCACATCATGGTAACAAAACTCCACGTAGAAATAATTCAGAGGTAGTAAAAACTTTGTTTGAAAATGGGCATTTCAAACTGCAGGACCTAAAATTTCACATTTAAAAGATCCCAGAAGGCTCTGAAAAAAGATCTAGCACATAGGTTACAGGAAACAAGCAAGCTTTCACATGTTCTAGGAAAAAAAGCTGAAGACTATCTCAATTAAAAGCATTACACTGTCTCAAGAAAAGGTAAGTAACAGTATTTTCTTCTACACATAAAAAAACTAGCATAGTGGCTGCCTCTGCTAGCTCTAATGCAGAGAAACTTCCTGGACGTGTAGATTAACACCAACAGTAAAGATCATTAGAAGAATGCAAAGGATGTGATTAGGAATACAGATTAACACAGGGAAAATAACCACCGGAAGCATAATTAGAGAATCAAATCTCTTGTTGCTAAAGGATATTTGAAAATATCTTAAAGCCACAGTACCTAAAACATACAGAGCGTCTATTTTGAGAACATCGTGAGGATTGAGACCCAAAAAGTTTCCTTTGCTCATCTGTAGGTGTGAATGGTCTTTGAGTTTTTACTGTTTGTAGAGCATCTCTGGCTTCATTTACAATCTCAGAACTGGTCCTAGGCTTTGCCACTGACAGCCAGTAGAATGGTTCTGCTTTTCTTCTATTTTCAGTCTTTGAAGCTTGCATTCCTCTGCAAAGTACTGCACAGGAAGAACACTGGAAAATATATGTGAATGGCACAAAGTATTATGCTAGTTTTAAATGACAAACTATTAATTCATCACTCATTATGCTACCACAGTAAATCCTAGATTGTGCTGAAATAGTGGGAAATGAGGAACACCAATAACGCATTTCCTCTGATCCTCAATTCTGTGAGAAAATACTCAAAAACAGAAAGCATCTGACATGGAGATCTACATTCAGTTTTTTTACAGGATACTAAAATACGTCACAGTGCTTCATGGACCAGATGTGGTCCTCTACAATTCCATAGAAAAACTGTTTCTTGACACTTGGTTACTTGTGAAACACCACAGCCAAAACAGGAATTCAATAATATGTTGCAAAGAGACAGGTTTTTCCAACTTAGGAAAAACCCAATACATATTATTGACCTTACCAAGGGCAGCTTCCTAATATGTCAGAGGTATCCTTATCAGTAACTGAAGCACAGTTATCAGCAATTCATAAGCAGAGACAAGGAACAGGCAATCCATTTTTTTCCTCTGAAAGAAACAACTCCCCAACCCCAAGCACAGGCAAAGAAAGACAACACTAATGTAAGTTATAAACCTAAACTTTCAATCAGCATTCTGTCCTGCTGTAGTTTCTGGGAAATGCAGTGGGCAGTGACAGACTTGCTCCATCACCCCCTGGACCCTATCATGGTGCAGTTCTCTGTAGGTATCATCCTTGTCATTTTACAGCAAACTCATAATGAGTCTTACACCATGCAAAATTCCTCTTCTGCTTTCAAACTTACCTAAAAACAAAATTATGTTTCTGCACTGTGACTCAGACCATCTGTTAACTTCTATTCTCTCACACAGTTTATGACAATGAACTGACAGTAGATCAGACACCATCATCTGGGTTATTTCTAAACTATGGAGTAAAAAAAAAAAAATCTTATATCCTTAGTTTCTTAGTTCAGTTCCTCCTGTTCTGCAGTCTAACTTCTCCAGCTGCTTCTTCTTTCTTTGAGAGCCTGCACATTCTGGCAGTGTCTGTCATTGTTGCACATTCAATATAAAACTGGATAAGGAGAACTGACCAACTCTTTCACTAAATGATGCGCAATTAAAAAACCCTCAGAAACAGATCAGGAGCCTGAGACTATCAGTGTTCTCAATATTTCCAACTACCATTAATATATTACTTGCCTTCACTGTGACTGAATTTTGTTCTCTATGCTCCTTACTCTTCCCTCTATTACAATGTGATTAAAAAAACACTAAGGAGTTCCACTGCAGCTGTCTATCTAGAAAAATTTATACAGTCAGTTCTCACTGGAAAAAGCAAGACAGACTATCATTCCCTATTCCCCCAGCTACTGGGAGCCAGAATTTTGACCTTAAGTGGAAGGTCTTCTCTGTAGGCCTTATGTTTGATACAGTTGGCAGTGGTCCTGTGCAGGGCCACGAGCTGGACTTCATGATCCTTGAGAGTCCCTTCCAATTCAGCATATTCTGTGACTCTCTAATTTTGCTCCCCAGTCCCAGCAGGAAACGGATAGAGGGAAGACTGCAGTGTCAATGGGGACAGCATAACTGATTCACACAGATCTTGTCCCTCACTACTGTCACCATTTCCCAAGTAGCCTTTAACTCAGACAAGTGAAGTGCTCCTCTCTGACTCTTTGCTGTGAGGTAGAAGAGTATCACAGCAGTGTCTGAAAAGCCATACTTGGGCTCTTGTCTTTATTCCCCAGTTGTTTACTACAGAAGTCTGGTCTTTGCTGTACAGGAAGATTTTAAAGCAGTAGATAGCAGTACAGGATCCACACATTAGTCCCAGCAATGTCCAGAAGTGAGACAGCTGTACTCTCACAGCTCTTATCGCAGTTCAATCAAGATGAGAGAAGCATGGCTGGCTACATCAGATATGGCACTGCACTGGCTCTGCCATTCTCTTTCCCATCTCAGGAGTGTTGTCATTTAATTGCTAGGGTGCAGAGTGGGTGTATTTGCAATCACTAAGTACAGTGAAGAAAAGCCCTTTATTGAGGCTATGAACATTCTGCTCCCTGACATCCGAATCCATGTTCTGTCTGCCCTAGCAAATCTCTAGAACAGTTAGCACACAGGTACAGGTTTAGTAAAAATCCCAGAATTGCTGAGGTTGGAAGAGACCTTTAAGATCATGAAGTTAAACAGCCAACCCCGCACTGCCCCTGTAACCCCTAACCACATCAACCAGTGCCCGATCCAGACGCCTCCTAAACACATCCAAGGCTAGCAACTCCATCACTTTCCTGGCCAACCTATTCCAGTGCATGGCCATCCTTACAGTGAATTTTCTTTTTCTAATATCTAATCTGCATCTCCCCATCTCAGCTTAAGGCCACTTCCTCTTGTCCTTTTACTGCAGGCACGGTAGAAGAGCTGAGCCCCCACCTCACTACATCCTCGTTTCAGATGTAAACAATCGCTATTATTAGACATAGTTCTGATTAACTGAAACTTACCAATCACAACTGATGCACTTTCACCCCGATGAAATTTTGACGCAGAGAAATCGCTATCAAAGAGAAACAAGAACGAAGTTAGGAGAGCTGAGTTCTCAGCAGAGTGAGGTTTCCAGCGCAGCCGTGGGAAAACACGGCCCTGAGGAACCCCACCCCAAATAAGCAGCACCTGTGGAGTAAACGCTGTCCCAGCCCACACCCGGCAATCACGCCTCTCTCCCGAGCACGGGAAAGCTGCCGGGAAGCGGCACAGGGATCATCAGTCTCCGGCCGCTTTCCAAAGCCTCCCGCCCGACTTACCGCACAGTCCGGCCCTTCGCCCCCGCCCGGCCAGGCGGCACCCCCAGGGACGAGCACTACGGCCGGCGGGGGCACCGGGCGCTGCCCGGGGGACTCGGTCGGGACCCGCCAGCGCCTCCGCAGGGCCCCAGCCTCGCTCGGCCGCCCGCCGTTCCCATAGCAACCGTACGCACAGCGGCGCCGCCGGGCCCTGGCCGGAGCGGGGCCGCCCGGGCACCCCCAGGCGCACGCGCGAGCACCTGCGGGCGCGTGCGCGTGCGCGTGCGCGTGCGGCCGCTGCCTGGCCGGGATGGCGTGCTCACATCCCAGGGATGCTGTGCCCACATCCCGGGGACGGCGTGCCCACATCCCGGGGACGGCGTGCCCACATCCCGGGGACGGCGTGCCCACATCCCGGGGATGGCGTGCCCACATCCCAGGAGCAGTGCCCGTGCGGGCTCCTGTCACGGCGCTGGCCCGCAGGACGGTGCGTTCCTGGTTGCGAGCTGTCCCCCGTGGCCAGTGCTGGCCCACGTTCACGGACAGCGTGGTGGCGGCTCGCACAAGCCCAGGGCACAGCTGGCAGAAGTTACTCGGGGTGACCTGTTGTTGCCAATTTAGGGGCGCTAAACACAGACAGGGGATGTTTAGACAGGAGATGTTTTTTGTTCTGTGCAGGGTGCAAGGTGGAAGTGTTCCACAAATCAACTCAGATTCTCAAAAATTTACAGAATCACAGAATCGGTTAACTTGGAAAAGACTTCTGAGATCATCGAGTCCAACCTATGACTGAACACCACCATGCCAACTAGACCATGGCACTAAATGTCACATCCAGTCTTTCCAGTCTTTCCTTAAACACCTCCTAGGGTCAGTGACTCCAACACCACCATGAGCAGTCCATTTCAATTACACTAAATATACATTTTAGCAAACAAACTGGACAAATCACAGTTCATTGGCAAATTCTCCTGTTAGTATTTAACCTTCTATTGGTTTAATGATTTTCTTGCTTCTCCTGCTAATTAGTCCTCATGCTCAATCTTTCTCTTCTTTTGAGTTGGTGGGATTCTTGAGTTGGTGGCCAGTGGTGGTTGAGTCTCCACGGTGGCTGGAATCAAGAGGCTGTGAACTGGCACTGATTCTTTGCATGATAAAGGGCACGGGACCTGTGGCCAGACAAGTCACAAGAGACACAGCAAGTGACAATAAACGGACAGGTGACACAGCAGGAGCTGACCACTCACAGGATGATCTCAGACTACTGGATAAAAGCCTAGGTGATCATCTGTTCAGGGTCAGACCTTTAAAGCTATGATGCCTGTTTCACTGATAAGGCAAGACTCTGTTTCCCAACCCCCTTCTCATTCTCTGTAACTCTCTGGGTGAATTGTTGGCTGATTCTGACTCTTCGGGTGTCAGCATTATTGTAACACCTTCTCTCTGAGCTCAGACTTGCAGGTTCAAAACGGAGACATTGAAAGTTTTCCAAAGTAAAAAACTGGGGTCTCAGACATGGTGTAGCAGCAGCCACAAACTCCTGTCCCACGCCTGGGTCACTCTGGTCAGGCAGTGAAGGTTGGATTGCTCACGTTACTGGTTCTCTGGCAGGGCAGAAGTGCTGTCACATCTCCCGCTTGCCTCCTGTTCTCTGGAAGGCTGAAAGATGGACCTTTTCACACTGGCTGTAGCAGAGCTTCACACACACGGGTCCCACAGGCCAGATGGCTTTGTTGGAGTGGCACAAATGGGTCACTTGCAGTGACTTCCCCAGGTTGCCTCCTGGCAAGGTCTCACCAAAAATGCATCCACCTCCAGGTTTGGGTTCCATTGGCCAGGTGAACCAGACGCTCCCTGAACAGCTCCCTCGTGTGCTTCCTGCTATTGCAATGAGTAATGTGATCACAGCCTGTATCAGAAAATCTCCAGACATGTATTAACAACAAAGACAGGCCTTTTGTGGCAAGTGGGTTGTTTGTGACTGACTTGGTTCGCTATCTCTGAATGCGTTTTGACATTTATCTAAAAACTGCTGTAGGAGGGTAGTTGTTACCTCTGTGAATAATAGAAAAACACAACAAATACAGCTCCATCTGACCAAACTTCTTCCTTTGTTCCTTTATTATATACTTCAGATCTATCTGAAAGCACTCCCCAAATACATTCATCCTCTATATATATTTATATGTAAATATATATAAATCTCTTACTAGCTTGAAGTTCGTATTACCAATCACTTGCTAATGTAACTTTTACTTTTTCATGTTTGCTACATAAGAACCTTGTGGATATTTTAAATTTAATTTGTCTTTCTGATTTTTATGATAAGCTTTGTTATGCCACTCTCTTCTAGACAAACACCCTCTTCCAGTTCCTTTTTTGATTCTGACAGGCATTATGATAGCAGTAAAAAGATCTCCGTGTTTAACGCTACCTGGTTTACATAACACATGCCATTATCTCTGCTAGCTTCTACTTTATCTCTAATTATTAGGCATCTAGTCCTCTTTCTTTGGCAGCCAAGTTCAATACCTCAGAAGTAATGAAAACCTTGTTATTATTGTACCCGCTTTCCTCTGTATATTCTTCTTTAAAAGCCAAAAGAATGTGTGTGTGTGCATGTATGTATGCTATTTTCAGATCATTCACAGTTAGCTCATTTTCTGTTACTTTCTTCTGAACCTTTCTTTTATTGAAATAATACAAGGGAAGTTTCACAGAAAAATGTGTAGATCTCTTTCCTGGTAAAGCCAGTTTGAATTTCTTTTTACTGTTATCATTCTTTAAACAATTTTTAAATCCACCCAGTTAAACCCACTAAGCCTACTTTCTTGGCTTCTTCTTTAATCCTTTTCATATGCACATTATTTCTCCTCTCTATTTTCTAGGTCATCAAAATGAAGAGTTAAATTTTATTCATTTTCTGAGTTTTGGCAATTATAGCAAATATTTCTTTTGTGATCTCTCTGCTATGTCTCAATTGCTATAACTTTCTCACTTAAATCCTTTCCATCCTGTGCTTTTATTGAAGGAACTCTCTCAGCACCTCTTTTAAATGCGGGTACATAATTAAATTTTGTTTGCAGTAACCGTACTTTAGGATGGAAATATCATCAAAGCCTATAAGTTCACTTGGTCTAGGTAAGCTAGTATTTGCTGAAGTGATTGCTAAGATAAAATCAGTGTGTTCTGAACATTTCTGCCTCACTAATGAAAAAATATTCAATGAAAAAGTATTCAATTGTGTCACATTCATTCAAATTGATTTTTTTTTAAATTTTGTTTGATTTGAAAATCATGAAAGGGATTTTGTGCTGGTGTCCAGTCTCAGGTTTTGGTCTGAACTTAAATCTGTCTAGAGATGAAACTTACCTGAATATCCAAACATGCCAAGCCTATATTTCAGTGCAATTGAGAATTAGTTAACAGTGTTAAGCACTTTACCTGCCAAGTGTTCATTGACCACATTTACTGCTTCTAGCTGCTGACCTGTAAAAGCAGCCTCCAGTGCAATTTGAGCAGCACAAGAGGCAATGCAGCCCCCATTTGTCCATGTTTCTTCCCTCTTTTTCAAAATAAAATGACAGCCCCACCCCCAATCTGGAAAAAAATCTTCCTGTCATATTCAACCTTGCATAAACCATCTGGTATGTGCTGTTAAATAAGCTCAATGTTTTGTATCACTTGTAGATCATTACAAAGGCAGGTGGAGCTGTTCATTTTATAGCAGTTAGAAGCAACTCCTATATCAAGTTGCCTAGTAAGTTTTAATAAAGCAAGTTTATGAAGATCTTCACTACATGCAGCAGGGAAATCTGTCACAGGAAAGAGAACTGGGTGTATGATGAGATGATTAGTTGGTGGAGAAAGGGAGAGCAGTGTATGCTGTTTATCTTAATATCTTAAGTAAGGCTTTTGATTGTCTCCCATTACACCCTGACAGACAAACTGATGAAGCATGGGCTATTAAGATGGATATGGAGCTGAACTTAAATTTGGCAGAACTGCAGAGCTCAAAGGGTTGAGATTGGCCGCACAAAATGCAGCTGGGGACCACTCATCCTCAGGGTGCGCCCTCAGCCAGTTTACAGATGATGTAAAACTGGATGGAGTGACTGGTACATCAGATGGTTGTGCTGCCATTCAGAGGGACCCAAACAGGCTGGAGAACTGGGCCAAGGGGGATCTCAAGAAGCACAACAAAGGGAAATGTGAAGTCCTGCACCTCGAGAGGAATAACCACATGCACCAGTACATGCTGGGGACCAGCTGGCTGGAAAGGAACTTGGCAGAAAAGGACCTGGGGATGCCAGCTGACTTAAGTTGAACCAGCAATGGTTCAACTTAAGTCAGCTGGCATCCCCAGGTCCTTTTGCTTGCTGCAGAGGTGGCCAGTAGCCTCTTGGGCTGCATTAGGAAAAGCACTGCCAGGTGGTGGACAAAAGTGATCCTTTCCTTCTGTGCAGCACCAGTGAGGCCACAGCTGCAGTGCTGGGTCCAGTCATGGTGTCCCCAGTACAACAGGGACATACTGGATTCTAGAGAAGGGCCTCTAAGATGACTAAGGGAATGAAGCATCTTTAGCATGACGAAAGGCTGAGAGAGCTGGGACTGTTCCTGTTCAGCCTGGAGAAGAGGAGGCTCTGGTGAGAACTTATCCATGTGTGTCTGAAGGAAGGGTGCAAAGAAGATGGAGACAGACTTCTTGGTGGTGCACAGTGAAAGAACAAGAGAAAGAAGGCACAAATTGAAGTACATGGAACCCCATTTAATCATAAAACCAAATTTCTATGATGAGAATGGTTATCTCTAATCATCTCAAGCACAAAAAGAGGTTATTCATAGAGCTTATATGGTCTCCATCTTTGGTGATATTAAAAATTTAATTGAAAAAGTCCCTGAAGAACCTTCTTTAGTTAACTGCTTTGAGCAAGGGGGTTGGACTAGATGATCTCCAGAGATTTTTTTCAAACCTTAAATATTCTGTGATAGATGTAAATTTTTAAAAATTTCTTAAAATCTTATTCAGATTCAGATGAAATTTTAGATTTTGGAAAATGTCATCATCAATCTTTACCTTCCATTGCTTAGTGTGGTTTGACCACTGCATCCTGAAAACTCTGCCCCTTACCCTCTCTCTGACCAGCAATGGATTCCCTGCATGCTCAGTGCTCAACCCTCCAGCCAAAAGCTGAGATTTCCCAGTGAAGTTACACCAGCTTGCCAAGTGAAATACGCTTCAGTTGTACCCACGTTTGTGCTGACACACAGCATACAAAGACTTCTTGTACCAGCTAACTAAGCATTGTGAGCAATCTACCAGCTGCACACCCACTATGCAATTGTCCCTACATCAATGATTGCTTTCATTGATTTCCTGAGATTTCTGCTGCTCTGCCAGTGACTGGAAATCCCTGGCATGTTAGTGAAATGCTTGATTTTCCTCCACTCTGCCTTTTGAAACAGCTAGATGAACAGAACTCCCCATGACTTTGGTGCTCCCTGTCAATTTAAGACCCAAATCCCAAATTTCTTTGGGCCAGGCAGGAAGAAATATTGGAGAAATAGCCTTTCTTGAAGAATAAATAAATTCAGAAGAAAAATATGAAGGTCATTGAAGGTTGCAATCCAATGTAGAGCCTAAAGTGCAAGTTAAGAACCAGTGAAAGGTGAAAGAGAAGGGGCTTTTTTTTTTTTTTTCCTCAGAAGACACAACCTTCAGTTTAGTGTTTCTTTTATGAGCATTTTGTTGTGCACAACTTATGATGGCTGTACATTCGTTATGGGGCGTACTAAGCTCAGACACTGCACTTAAAATTCACAGAAGCCTGTGGTGAAGAATACCAAGAACTGACTAAATTGTAAGGGATTTTGAGGCACAGAAAGGTGGATAAAGTCAAAACTGTTGAGACACAGAGCCCATTAAGTAGCTAAATGAGTAAGAGGATTCACTGAATCAAGCTGGTGCATTAACATGGTGATCTTACTTGCTTTCTCAAGGTATCTACAGCAGCATTCCTTGCCTTTCCTCCAAACAGATTCTCCTGTCAAATTGTATCTGGTGGGTGGGCATGTTAATATTGCTGAAATATTAGTTTTCAGCCAAAGTTCAAAAAGTCAAGGGATCATAGAATGGGTTGGAAGGGACTTTAAACATCATCTAGTTCCAACTCCCTGCAATGGACAGGGGCACCTTTTTCCACTAGACTGGGTTGCTCCAAGACCCATCCAGCCTGGCCCTGAACACTCCCTGGGATGGGGCATCCACAACTTCTCTGAGCAACCTGTTCCAGTGTCTCACCACCCTCACAGTAAAGAATTTCTTCCCGACATCGAATCTAAGCCTGCCCTCTTCCAGTTTAAAGCCATTCCCCCTTATCCTGTCACTATATATCCTTGTAAAAAGACCCTCTCCAGATTTCTTGTAGCCCTCCTTAGGTACTGGAAAGTGCTATAAGGTCTCCCCAGAGCCTTCTCTTCTACTGGCTGAACAACCCCAACTCTCTCAGCCTGTTTTTGTGTACACAGAGGCTGCCTGCAGACCACAGGTGCTGCAGGTCAATAACATGTCGGACTCGTTGTTTGGAACTTTCCTTACACATGTGGTTATGCACATACCCAGCAGGTTCCATGCCTACATATGGTCTCTAAGCTCTATGTGTTTTTCATCCATCTGTATATTCTACATGTATGATAGCTATTCTAAGGAATCTACTTGTCTCTAATATCTGGAAATGTTATGGAAAAATACAAAGCACTGCCACTGCCTCTGTGCTGAATTCAGGAAACAGGATGAAACTCCATTGAAATTGAGGGACCCTATGAGACCCTTCATGTGTTTTGCAGGAGACTGCTAAGTTAAAGGTTTGTGGGTTGGTGTTATTTTTGTCCAGTTAAGCATTTTTGTTTTCACAAACACCTTGTCAACCAGATCTGCCTTGTCTTTGCTGCCAGGATTGGCTTTGTAGCTCTATTACTGACAATAGTATAGATGGGAAGGAAAGCATGGACTCTCTCACAAACAACATTGATATAAAATACTCTCCAGAGAGATCACCGCTGAGAAGCACTGCTTTCATTTTATGTATTCAAAACAAGATGGGACCAAATTGGACATAAACCTTATTTGCTGTTCTACCACAACCAGCAAAGCTCATTGTATCAAGTTCATCTCTGATTTACAGTACATTACCCAGCATGAAAAGACTGTGCAGCAGGAAATAGTTAATTTTGTGTATCTTACTGGAGTCTGAGCACCTCAAATAATGCCAAAATGCCCAGATTGGCAGAGCTTTCCAGAATGCTGGCACCACCTATTTCCCCACTGTCTTTGCTTTAAGCAATTCTTAACTCAGAGTGAATGTGCTGTGAGGACAACACAAACTTTAGATCCAACCCTGAAGTTTTCCCTCATCCAGTGTTTACAGTATGTCTCAAAAATACAGTTTGTTCTTGTAGTTTAGCAAATACTTACTGCAAATAGTTAGCTATCATTCATTGTCTCTATGTACCATTTGCCCACAGTACCCAATATTTTAAGCTCCTCTCTGGATATAAAAGAATTCTTTCATCTGTCCTAAATGAGCAAGACAGCTCTGCTGTTGGATACAGTCTGGAGTTCTGGCACTGAGAAATCTGTAATATGAAGAAACAACACATATAAAAATAGGTTATTGTACAAGATAGAAAAGCATTTTTAAATCTGACCCTATATTTACTCAGATTTAGGATGGGACATTGTACCTCACAATATACAGTGCAGCTCCCCAACATGCTGCAAAGAATTACCAGAAAGCAATCTACAAAATGTGGCACAAGGTACTCTGAGTTAACCTCCCATAGCACCAGATTTCTCTTGCTGATAAAAGCCTGATGATCTGAGGACTTACTGCATCTTTAAAAAACAGCCAAATGTGAGCACATCCTGCCAAAACAGCTATGTCAGTGGCACATGCCAGCAGATCTTCTGCCACTAGAACTTTCTAGTTCAAACAAGGCCACCAGCAGCAGCAGCAGCAGCTGTGGTGTGCACAGCCCTGGGATGCCTCCTGAGCACAAGTGTAGGGTTAGACACAGCTGAGATAGGTAAGAGCTTCAGTTTGGCTGCTGTAAATGGGAATTTCCTCTAAAGTTTTTGACAAAAGGTCGTGTACTTCAGTGACAATCCCTTTGCAAATAAATACCAGCAGGAACAAAAGAAATATCACCAGTAACTATTGAAAAATTTTCATTGATTTTGCTGACACTGAACTCCCCAGCTGGGAAAAAAAAAAAAGAGATAAAAAGAAGGTCATGAAGAAGATTATGAACCTAGGTCCAGCATTTCCTGAAATAAGAGTGGTATGGCTGCTGAAAATGGAAACATGAGGAAATTTGAAATTTCAGAACCACAGAGAAAAGGAATTCATTAAGAATGTCATCTCAAGTCTGGAGATCATCTTCTGCAGGGAGTTATGACTTGCAGGAATATATGAAGGTGATAAAAAATTAAATATAAGGCTGAATAAATGGTAAAATTGGCTGCTAAGGCAATAAAAACTTTAAAACAATTGTTGTAACTACCAGAGTCAAATGCTTAGAAACAAGCAAAGGGACCATTACATCATGAGTAAAATTCTTATACTCCAAATTTTTATATCTGTAAGGAGGTATGTACATGTATTCATGAAAATCCTTGCTCTATGATTTTAAGTAGGTGTTATTAAATTTTTGGTAATTGCAGATATGAAATATTTTCAGATTTTTGAAGGTAACAGTTTGGAAAGTTTAGATCCACTAGGACCCAAAAATTAACTTTCATTGAGCTGAATTGTATTTCCTGTAAATGTGAAATTTGAGAATTCAGTTCCCACTGTTGTGATACCTGACTTTGAGTGGTATTCTACCAAGAGTGTCTCAAGGATACCTCTTCAGTCATATTTTTATTCATTACCTTGGAATAGCAAGACGGAGTTTGTTAATAAAATTTGCTGATGACACGGAAGTGGGAGACATAATTAATAAGGAAAGGGATGGCAATATGATACAGGAAGACCTGAATAACCTTGAGAACTAGAGTAATAAAAATGGACTGAAACTTAATAGTGCAAATTGCAAGCTTGTGCCCTTCTGTCCTAATACAAATTTCTGTCATAAGCTGCAAGGTCATCAGTTCAGAAACAGAAATATGCGAGTTGTGCCTGGAAGTGCAAGTTAACCACTGGCTTCAAATGTAAAGGGGATGTGGAAAAGGCAAATTTGATCCTTGGGTCTACTGAGTGAGATATTTCCATGAGGCATGGTGAATGCATGTCAGGAGGAAGCAGTGTTGGGAGCCCCCCTGTAGCTCAGTGCCATCCAGAGCATCCACATTCAGGAGAGAGAGACTGAGACTGGGATGAGTGTACAGGAGGATGGTGAGACTGATCCAGGGACAAGCCTATCATGCTATAAAGCTGCAGTGGCACAGCTTGTTTATTCTGTCCAAGGGAAGGGTGAGAGACTCTGTTTATATAATCTCTTTAAAGAAGATAAAAAGCAATGTATACTTAATTTAAGTTCAGGAACAAATGAGCATTATCTGACCTGGAAAAATCAGAATGCCAATTTTTTAAAAGGTTTAAGGCTAGTAGAGAGATAAGATTCTGAAACAGCCTCCCAGGAAGACTCAGGAAGTCAAAACCAAAATATATTAAAAGCTGTACTAAAGTTGCATTAAAAGAATGAGGTGGGGTAGTTGCTGAAATAAGCTGGAGCTGAAAGCCAGTTGTTTTATTCAGTGTTACTCTGAAAAAAATCAGAAGTGATTTAGTAGCCATTCATAAAAATATCACACAAAAGTAAATAGCCTTCGTTTCTAAATGAGCACTGCATTTGCATGAAGTAGATGATTTTTTGACTGGTAAGCTTACTTTTTGTTTTTCTCGGTGATATAAATAAAAGTACTGCTACCAAGGACGAGATGAATGCCTGTGGAATTTTGTATTTCTATCTACAGAACTAAAAGAATAAATATTACTTCTCCTTTAGATAACACTGAAGTTCTTGGAGCATTACCTTTCCCAGTAGATTGCTTGCTGTAAGGCCAGTTGCCTGCCTTTGTTAGAGAGAAAAACTCAGGGAAAAGGAAGCATAGCCCTCCAAGCCTTGAAAAGAAAATAACTGTTTGTTTGTGTGTCTGTGTGTGTGTGTTTGTGTGTTTTCTGTTATGGTTTGTTGTGCAACAGCAATAATCTCTATTGCTTTGTAGTATACTTACAATAAATGGCTTTTTAGATTGATTACATGCCTCAACTTTGCTTTGGCTATTAATCAATCTCAGCAGCTGCTTATTGCTTTGTACATTACAAAGCAATAAAGATTATCCTTTAAAGAGCTGTTAATGCCTCGTGGAAAAGTTTGGAAACCATTATTTTTAGAAATTGTACTGGTGATATATAATTTTCTGGCTACCATCTTTGTTGATTCTTTGGGTTCCTTTCTGATGGCATCACATTTCTCTCCTAAATTGCTAATCAGAGTGTTTCATTGCTAACAGTGCTTTGTGTGATGGTCCAGATTTGCTCAAAGAGGACAAAGGGTACCATTTCCAGAACACAGCAATATCAATATTGTTCCTGCTCTTCCTCAAAGGTTGGGGGGTTTTCCATCAAGTAATAGTTTTAAGACTTGACTCACTGAAAAAATGAACCACTAAAAATCTTACAATGTAATTATGAATGTAAAGCTGCCTGTGTGGACACTTCTATTCCGTGATAAATAAATTAAGGAAAAGGGCATTCTTTGTGATTTTGGAACACACACTTTCCTGTGGGGATTGATTCTACGTACAAAAATATATTTTTACTTGTAGAATTACATTGAAAGAAAAACCAGTTTAATTCCTGGCAGCAGTTGCAGCTCAAATATTCATGGATACTTGAGTGGTATTTGCATGACCTTGTGACTGTTGCAGATGTACTCTTTTCATACTTGTTCTAAACCCATCTCTGTTTGCAACCTTGCTGACCTGCTCAGCATGCTCTCCAAAGCAAGACTGGCCTGATCAGTATTTTTGTTGCTGTTTTTCATCATTTCTTGTATTCTACAACCTGCCTCTGAGCACAGAAAGGAAAGACTGGGTGAAAGACTTAATTTTTCCTTCTGTCCATTTTCCTATGCCCAGCAAATCACAATTTGTCCCGTTCTTTCTGTCTTAGTGCGCAGGACATTTATTGTCAATGTTAAACCAGGCTTAAATGTTAGGCCAATGTTAAACCTAAAGCTTAGGTTTAGCAAGCTTTTCTGTGGTCTCCTGTCAGTGCAGTTTTCAGTCATGATGTAAAGAAAACCATTCTAGTGGTGAGAAGCTGTTAAATTCAGCCATCTACTTTCTCTACTTAAAGTATCAGCAAAAGCTCAAAATATGAGCAAAATTTTAATCATTACCCTCTCCTTCAAAATTTCACTGTTATCTGCTCATTTTAATCAGAAATACTAAGACCACTAATCAGCCATTGGTTGATGCTGAACTTAGTTCCAATCTCATTGTCATTAATAATAAAAATATAGGGAATGCCTGGAAATAAGTAGAAATATTTTCTCACATAGTAGTAACATAAAACATTGTCCTGTTTCAGCTGGGATAGAGTTGATTTTCTTCCTTGTAACTGACACAGTGCAGTGGCTTGGATTTAGGATGAGAATGATGCTGATAACATAGGGATGTTTTGGTTGTTGCTACATGAAGTCAAGGAAGGCCTTTTCTGCTTCTCACACCACCCTACCAGCAAGCAGGCTGCAGGGCACAAGAGGCTGGGAGGAGACACAACTGCACAAGGTGACCTGAACTGGCAAAGGGAACATTTTACACCACATAATGTCATGCTCAGTATATAAACTAGGGGGACAGGTGGCCAGGGGCTGCTACTCAGGAACTGGCTGGGCATCAGTCAGCAGGTAGAGAGCAGTTGCATTGTGCAACATTTGTTTTGCATGGTCTTTTAAATATTTTTTTTTCTTTTTCTGTCCTATGAAACTGTCTTTATCTCAGACCATGAATTTTATTTTTCTTATGCAACTCCCTCCACCATCCCACTGAAGTGGGAAAGAAGAGTGAGTGAGTGAGTGAGTGAGTGAGTGAGTGAGTGAGTCAGTCAGTCAGTCAGTCAGTCAGTCAGTCAGTGTGTGATGTTGTCTGCCTGCCAGATTATACCACAACAAAGATGCAAAAGTAAAGAAGATAAAAGAAAAGATATACAAAATGGCAAAATTGATTTGGTGACAGAAAGCTTATCTGAGGAGAGATGCAAATAAAAGGGAAACAACAGTGAAGAAGAGGAAATAAGCATGAAAGGGTGTAGGGAATCCTTTCTCTTCCGTTTTCCTTTTAATTGACATTTGTTCTAAGAAATTTTTAAATCAACATATCCCTGGAGGACACAGTTTCCCATTTAGTAGGTGAATGCAGCCCATTCATCTTATGACTCTTCAGTTTTGTAAAATTAGCTACAGAATTAGATCCTGCAGACTGACACATGTGAGAGGGCAAGACTCACTCATCTAAGAACAGCTATTTTTAGTAGGTATATCAAATGGAATGGATAAATAAAGTAGGTAACATGCCATGCTAAATTTTCCTGGTGAACCTCATGTACAACATCTAGAGAACTCACTGTAGACAGAGGGTATGTAGTGAAAGATTACTTATCTTTTGAGACATCACCTGTCATCATCCTTATTTCTGAGGAGGTGATATAGAATATAGGCAGCGCCATGAATTGCTCTTAAATGATACAAAAATTCCCATTCAGCGAGGCTCAATAGAATCAGAATGGCCAGTTGTGACACACTGTGAAATGTTAATAGCCAATGGAGCATAAAAGAAACCCCTGAAAATAGCCCCACTGAAGATTTAGTGAGATTTTTCAGGTATGTTTAAGTCTAAATATGCTGGAAGCAGAGTAAGTAAAAGTTGCTAAAACCAACACTACAACATGATCTAATTTACTTTAATTTCCACAATATGAATACTTAAAGAAGTATATCCCTTATTTTGAAAGCTGAGGTTATGCTTCTGATGATAACCCATAGACACAGATAATGTGTTTTCATCACATGAGGTAGCATGGCTGTAGTTCTACTGGCTGCTGCAGCATTACTCAACCTTGTCCAGGCAGGATGTACTGAGGAATCAGATTGGGCTTCCCACAGTGGTTATGAATTTCTGTTCTTTTACTGCAAAAATCAAGCAGGCATCTTGGCATCAAACCGAATCTCGTTTGTACTACATCACCAGTTTAAAAGTGATCAAGTCCTTCACATATTAAAAGGATTTGGCACAGATTCAAGCAATGAAAATTCACCCAAGATGTTTAATCTCTGTCAGGTACTGGAGGTCAATTGGTAACAAGACTATCATTAAGTGTACTCCAGAGTCACGCTAGAAAAATGACCTTTACAGTTTAGCATATGTTTAAACATAATCAACAGGAGACAGATAATCACACCCTGTGGGGTCTTGCAGCTGCTGCTACCTCCAGTCCAAAGCTGGGGTAATTTTGGAAGGCAGGCATATTTGGTAGGATAGATAGTCTGTGCGAAGCTGATGAAACTGAAGGTGCAAGAAACAGCATTGCTAAGTGGGAGGGGTTTAAAAGCTCCAGTATTTCTCTTAGCTGTTTTCTTTAATCACACAACTTTTTCAGAGTTCTTTTCTACCTTTCAGCTCTCCACTTACTGCTCCTGGATCAAGCCCACACAACGGAGTAGCAGAAGGAGTTTTGCTCAGTAGGCTCCCAAATACTTTCTAACATTCTCCAGCTGTGATGCAAGTAGAACAACATAATATTAATAAATGTAAGAAGCAAATAAGGATCTTTTATTGTACAGCTGCAACACTAAGGCTGCAAATATGTGACAAAAGATAACTTTCTGCCAAGCTAAAGACAGTCTGTTGTGTTTTATGGTAGTGTATTGACCAATAATCCTCTTCCTTTCTCAGGTTTACAGTCGTCTTTAGGATTGTTTTCAACAACAGTTGTCTCTGGGATAGAACATCATTTTGCTAAGTGTGTTTATACATCATCTCACATTATTAAGACCCAGCTGGCCATGAGTAGACACCAGGATGTTATCAGTCTGCAAGTGACAGATGAACCAAAAAAATTAAGTTGAACCACAGAGAAGTGGTTCAAAGTAAAAAGTATGGTCACTAAAAGAAAATTTTCCAATTCTGTGATTTTTAGTAAACAACTTTTGGAAACTTCTGAAATATTGAGGTTTCACCTGACATCAAAGGATGTGAAATGGAAGGCATTTATGAAGAACCACTAAACTTCACTTTTGAAATAGCTGTGCTCTTCCCTTCAAAATTTAACCACTGGCTGATCAAAAGGGAATTTTGGAGTCATCAAGTTTGATAGAGAATTTCTCTCTTCATACTCAGCCAGCAATGTCAAGTTCTACTACAAAAACACTTCACTGTGCAAGATACCATGATTTGTACCCCACGTTTCCATAATCAAACCTGTGGGAAGCTCTTGACAGGATACTCAGAGATGGAAAAGGAATGCTTACAGCAACAGACTAGTTAGAGATGTGCCAAGAGATTCAGCACTTGCAAAAAGCTGGAGTTGGGGCAGGTGTGAAAATTTTACCCAAAGAGTTCTCACACTCAGCTGAGTTCTTCAGCCTCTTTTCTTTCTACTAGATCTTCTTTGTAGTAGTTGAAAGCTCACTAAACTACCTCACCTTTTGTTTCAGCATTTCACTACAGAACAAACTCTAACCAAAACATTACTTCAGGCCTGACCATTGATAGTTCTTGCACAGCAAACTGTATCACACAGATCTCCCCTATTTCATGTAAAATCTGGGTTCATTTTTAAAATAAAAACAAGTGTATTTAATTGATTGGTAAGAGGCACCAGCCCTGAAGCAGGTCTTGAGGGCCTTGGGGGAGAGCAATTCTGTGCTACGTGAACAGATGTGCTTTTTGTGGATCTACTTTGCAACAACAAATGTCAAGTTATTGGTCAGTAAAATTCCAACTGACTGAAGTGAGATAACAGCCAGAAGGATCACAGTCTACAGCAGCATACAGTAAAATATTATCTCAAATTTTAAACATGTGGGAATAGCTCTTTAAATAATTAGTATTTTGGAAGATTGTTCTACTCCTTTTTCTATTGTCCATCCTAATCTTTTCCATCCCTGACTCAAAAGTCATGAATTCATCCCCCAGCTCATAGCATCAGATCAAAACCTCTTCATGTTTAGTGTGGCTTTTAATGATTTTTTTAAGTATTGTTCTACTTTTTAAGCCCTTGCACATTTACATTTTTATCTTTTCTCCATAACCACAAGGCTAGAGACACATTTTTCTTGAAAATGAAAAGTGAGATTCTCATGTGAGTCACTTGACCTTTTGATCTGGTACATTAATAACTGTGATAAATGAAGGAGTCAAATCCCTGATAATGGACTCTGCCACATTCTCCTAGGCCAGGCACAGTCCCTAACACAGAATTTCAGTGACACTCCCCACTTGTCCTTTCACATTGCTCCATCATGAAGCAATGCAAGAAACTCCTGCTGAAAAGCCACAAGCAAGTGACAGAACTGGAACCTGGACTCACAATGCCGTTACCATGCTCACAGTAACTTCCCTAAGGCATCTTAATGTGAACCATTGAATAATGATCCAAAGTCCAATTTTCAATGCAGCTTATGTTTATTTTTCATATAGAACTTCTGACTTCCATTTTTTCTCTGTGGAAATTAGAAGTCCACACTTACAGACAGGGATTTAATTTATATCAAAATGCAAACTGTTCCACAGTAGTAATTAGGGGTATTTGAAAAGTTGTCTTACCTGGAACAATCCCAAATCAAAACTGCAGAGCTGACATGCCTGTCCTTCAGGGTCCTTAGACTATGTCATTTTGTAAGGTAAAGATAAAACAAACATCACCAGACAGGTTTTCTCTTTAAATAGAAGGAGTGAAGATCAGTACTTTGTCTCATGTAACAGCATAAAGTTACAAACTTTACAGTGGTACTTGTATTGCTGTTCATCAGAAGGAGGGGATGAAGGTATACAACCAAGACGTAGTGTCTGCCTAAATTTTGCTGCACATTTAGGGTGATGAGCAATATTGTAATTTATGGGTTGCTGTTATCTCTGAGATAGTATTGATGTGAGCAGTAATATGGAAAGCCTTGTATAAAGGAGATTTCTCATGCAATTAAAGAAATTGACTGTTTTTTCAAAAGTTCTGGGTTTTTAGAATTACCAGTGGACAATATACTGAAAATTGGGGGTTTTGTTGTGTCCCATACTTTCTTTTTCTCTTTTTTTTTCTTTTCTGTGTTTGAAGTATAGAAGTCTTCTGTGAACACCTTTCTGTTAAAATTTCTTATGATTTCACCTGGTATTGAACAGTCTAATGATTGTTATTAAAGGGGCATGCTTAAAACTGGCTGGTGACCAGTCACCAGCAGTATTCATCCAGGTTCAATTCTAGGGCCAGTCCTGTTTAATGTATTATAATATGATAAATATTTTCTTACCCCAAGATGTTGCTGCCCTAAAGTGGACAAGCAAATTTAGCCTTTTCAGATACTGTACAGTTTCATGGGCACAACGTCCTCTATAACCCAGATTTTTTATTTCTGCCACTTTTCTGCAGTTGGCCAGGTTCTTTTTCACCAGCTGGTCAGTTCTGTGAAATTTTACAGTATCTGAAAATGCTAAATCTGCCTGTTCACTTTAGGACAGCAATATCTGTTGTCTTTGTGGGACAGTTTCTATACAGGTAAATTACTCATAGATGGCATTTAGTTTGGGTTCTGGATTTCCACCATTCATTTTGTTAAACTCTTAGACTGATACCTGCCATGACTTTGGCTCAGATCCCAGCACGAATCCGGAAGGATTCCCACTGGCACCTTGGCAAGTTCTTACTGTAAAAAGCACAAAATGCAGCCATGCAACACAGTTACAGGGACATCCATGGGCAGAGATTACGAAACTAATCACCCAGTGCAATTTTTTTGGTGAGTTTTACTTCCTTTTACCCCAAAATCCTTCGGGTGAAATTGTGACTTCACTCAGCTGAAAGACTTGTCAGGGATTTTGGCGAGACCAGGATTCAGCTGATGGACCTGGAGACATTTCAACCCATGGTTGCAACACACTCTGTGCTTCCCTTGTCTGCATCTCAGACACAACAAAAAAATGTTCCTTCCATTCCTTTAACCTTTCTGAATTTCAAAGGAAGTTCTGATATTTTTCATTTCCTACCCCCAGAGGAATATGGCCTGCTGAGCAATAATTCCACTTTGGTAGCTCATCCTAGCAATTTCCAGCAGCAGCGTTTCTTGTGTAGTCATATTTATAGCAAAGTAAAGAATTATCTAAATGCAACATATTTTAAATAATTTCAATTATGATGCTGTCACTTTTTATAATGGATGGTAGCACAGGAAAACAATAGTCCATCAGTGTACCAATGTAAAACATTAGCTGTGATAGGGTGAAAAATTGAGCATTTTTCCCTATGATTTAAGACGTTGGAGACAAGGTTTTTTTATATAAAAAGTAAAATTTCACCCATAAATCAGTAAAAGTAGCTTTTAGACATGTGCTTTATACTTTCATCAATATGCTTTTTTAGATTGGTTGAGTCTCTATCTGTTTTGTAATTAACTTATCAAGGAGTAATGGTCTAATTTAAAAAATCCAACTGGATGACAGAAATACTATTTGTTTTAAATTGAAAATATTTCAGCATCTGCCAAGATAGATTTCTTTAAATTACCCTTTAAAAACATTGATTTCTAATACTGTATTTCCTTTTCTCAATAAAATAGAAATATGTGTTCAGGAGGAGCTGTTTTTAAGGAGGTATTGCTGAGAAACAAAGCTATTCCAGTAATATTAATCCCTCTATGATGAGCTGCCAAAAACACAGCCTCAATTTAATGCTCCAGGTTTGGTGGGTAGTCGTTTTTTATTATCCACCAGACTGAAAATCTGAAATAAAATGTTTAGCAACATTTGTACAAATGAAGAAGCCCCCAGCTCTATACTTTGACATAACTAGGACACTCTAATGTAATAACTTTATAAAGATTAATTCTCCCCCAAATTAGTGCCTGATAAAAACATATGGCATGGTGCTTACCAGGAGAAAGTGCTCTGGTCTCATATAGAGGTTTGTTGCATCCATGGCATAAGACCAGTTCCACTTAAATGATGCTGATAAATGCCCTTTGGATATTTCATAGCTGTTAATCAAGGCAATATGGAGTTAGATGTAATATCTAAAATATTGCCTACCTGTGCTGACCTCACATTATGTGGCTGGTATTAGAAGCCTCATTAAAGTAATTTGCTGTGTTTGGAAAGTAGAAGTTAAAATGTCTGTACTTGGGCAGACCAGAGGTCTTTGTAGCTCAGTTCCCTCTTCCCCACAGTGGCCAATTGTGGGTGCTTATGAAAAGCTCATTAGACATACAAATCAATTCTTTCCAGGGTATATCCTGTAGCTCCCAACAATTCCAAGCTGGAGATTTCTTTCTAGACCACTGCATAATAGTCTTCAATAGAATTGTCTCCAAGATGACTCTGATTACTTTTTTAGCCCATTCTCATTTTTATTACCATAACAACAAATTTATTCTACATTCAATTCTATTTTATGGAAAAAAAAATTACTTCCTTGTAATTTTGAAAATTACTTCCTTGTAATGTTTTGAACCTGGCAAATGACAATTTTATAGACTCACATTCAATTCTCTTATTGTGAGAAGTTGTATGTGATTGCTCTCTATCTGCCCTAATACCAGTCACCATTTCATAGATTCCCTTCATAGTATCCCCTCAATTACCCTTTCTTCAAATAGAAACATCTTGGTCTGTTTACTTTTCATTTACTATCTCCTCAGATGGAAATGTTCCACACCTTTGATCATTCCTCTTGATCTTCCTTGTAACCTAGAAAAATAAGAGATAGAGAAAAGTAGAGTGTTTTAACAATGTTTTCCTGCTTAATCTCAGTTTCTTTCCTTGTGGTTTACCTTTGAACTGTGACTATTTTAATCAAACTGGTCAAAATGATTCTATAGCCTCTTTCTTGAATGTTAGTGATGTTTAGAAACCATTAGTCTGTATTGAAAAGTTAAGATTTGCTTACGTTTACCTAATTTTGTTAGCTCTTTTCTCATTTGTGGTGTCCTCCTGCAACACCTTATAGCTGGCTTTTGATTTTAGTATCCTAAAGAACTTATTATAGTCAGTAAAGCTTATCACTATATAGTATTCTTTACCTTTTCACTGGGTAATGAAAAGCTAATAACTGTGAAATTGTAACAAATCTTTATTGTGAAAACACTTGTATTTTTATCCATTGCTGCACAGCTTTTAAACAGTTACTAACCAACAGATTTTTTTTCTTGCTTCATGAAACTTATTTTTTTATGAGCTTTTACTGAGGGACCTGGTCAACAGTATTTTGAAAGCCTAACTGAATCCTTTCTCAGCTTCTTGTTTACTTTCATACACTCAGCATAAAGGACTGTAATAGATTTTTGAAGTACAACTTCCCTGTGATAAAGCCATATTGACTCTTCATAAACTATCCACCTGCTGTATACACTAGTTCTTAGTTTTCTAAAACAAAGTTTTAGTTTATTTTCTTGGTGCAGAAATCAGACATGCTGGCTTATGCTTACCAAAAATATCTCAAACCCTTCACCTTCAATTCCTGCACCCAATTCAAGTGGTACACCACAAAAAACAATAGAACAGTTTCATATTTTAAACATGCTGAAATTGAAGAATAGATACTGTCAAGTCTTGGCAATTTCTAAATTCATTTTTATCAGTCTGTTCTAATGCCTTTTCTAGTGGGAGATTTTACCAACTTAAGTCATCTGCATTGCTGCTAAAGGTACAGACAACCTTATGTCCTGGCCCTGCCCCCTTGTTGTGTGTTGGTGCTGACTCTCACAGGGCTGTGTAGGGGGCAAGGGACCTGCCTAAACAGAAAACAGACTCTCCCCTCTCCAGAATCAGCTGGCTTTGCCAAATAGGGTGGCTGATAAGTCTGTGTGTAATTGTAGGACCATTTTGCTGCTGGCAGGTGTGGGGCACAGGGGAAGGATATGGCAAAATGGACTGAGAGCAGTGTGGGCAAATTGTGAAACTGCATCCTGATATTTCAGCTTGAGGCACTCTGCTGTCATTATCGTTCTACTCATTTATGTGCATGAAGGATTTCCACAGAAAGCCAGAAGCCAGCACACAATTTAATGGTACTGTTGAGAAAGGAGATGAAGTGATGGTGTCTGAGAGTTTAGGAAGCCTCTCTGACCAGGAACACAACATTCAGAGAATGGCTCCTTTGCTGTCATGGGTACAAACAAACAGAGTAGGACTTGGTCAGTTGTAAATATTTAACTCTTGTTTCCTGCCCTGTTATTCTCACAGTACATTGAGAGATCTGTATTACGATTTTTGTCCATAGTACAGGAAGAACGGTGTTCCTCAGCTGGGGGAACAAAGGAGGACAAACATTGTTCAAATTCCACATTCACATCAGGTCAAGGGAGGAAAGTCCCACAATCTGCTTTCTCAGTTTTGTTGCTACTCTTTCATCTTCAAAAACATTGTTAGATTTCTTGAATTGTGAAAATACATTCAACAGTTATGATTAAAAAACATCTTGCATTTTTTGGGAGGGGGAGGGCATACTTGGACTTTTGTGATGGTACAGACAGATGGTGTCCTTTAAGAATCTGGTGAGATTATACAGCTTAGAAAATCTATTACTTTAAGTATCTAAAAGAATACACAGTTGCTGAGCTTTTGAAACTGCTCTGTCCTAATATCACTGCATTCCCATAGTGAAGGTTGATCCAGTTTATGGTCTTGTGGTGAGAGTCCAGATAAACACTAAAAGTGTTTAATACTGGCTTTACAAACATGGTAAAATTTGCCACTCCATGGCAATTGGAGTGATAGAGAAACCATGTTATGGATAGAATCCTGAAACACTGACATTTTGTATTTTCAGGAATATTCCACTCAAATATCCTAAAATATTCCCTTAAAACACATGGTGTTTTTGAAGGAATACATAATTAAATTTGTTTAAAAAAATTTATTTCACTACCACCTAAGAATTTCAGTCATGACTGATAAGCCAATTGTAATAGACTCTTTAAATGGAGAGCAACTCCAACCAATCTCTCTAAATGGAGAGCAACATGACAACGTTCTCAGTCACAAATATTTTGCAATTTAATTATTAGGAAAAGGAGAGGTAGATACAGAGGTAAAAAGAGATGGTATCTGTTAGCTAGTAATAATAGTAGCTACTGTTATGTCTTGGTTTGAAAAGACAGGTGTCTGCTAAGGAAGGCAGGAGCCTCTCTTAAAATAGAAAATGTAAGTCCCCTTCCTCTGAATTATTATAATTTTGAAATTAAGGGGCTCTCAGAAAAGATATGGGAGTAGGAATAACAGTTCTGTATTAGGAAAAATAAAAATGCAGAAATACAAAACAACGCTGACAGAATATGACTTGACACCTTATTGGTCAGAGTGTTGGTAGCAGTCTGATTAAATGGTGGCTGCAATCCTCCTGGAGTGCTGGATGTGGTTCTGTTGAAGCAGTGATTCTGTAGAAGGGTGTAGTTTTCCTCTGAAGGTCCAGTGCTGATGTAGATGGGCCTGGTCTTCCTCTGGAAATCCAGTAGAAAAAAGGCTGCTCCTCTGGGAATCCAGTGGAAAAGGATTCCCAGAGGAAATCCTTTGGATTTCCAAAGGAAATTCCAAAAGGTATTCCTGAGTGCTGATGATATCCAGGTAGGAATGCTTGGCTCCTCCCCCTGGGCGAAGCATCTCCCAATGGGATGACTTAATTTTATCAGCCATGCAGTGACACTCCATGGCCCACTTACAGAAGATGTCTCCCCGGAGGGAGGATGGGTTGTGGAAGAGATAAAGAAAACCGCCCCACCTGAATCTGACAGATGGCAATAGAATACACAGCCCTGCCCACATCTTGCATTTGCACCTAAGACATTTGATGAGTGTAAATCCTGGAATGTCTGCAACTAAATTCCAGCCACTATAGGCCTATCATGACAGATAGCTTTGGAGAGTGACTGGAAGGATAATATTTAAAATGTCCTACATTACCTGTTTGTAAAGAGCTATTCAGACTTCAAGACTAGTGAGGAAGAATGCATTTTGAAGCATGAGTTGAAACTCAAATAGACAAGCCACTATGGGAGTATTCTGAGCAAAGATAGAAACCAGCTTCCTTGAAAACCAGGAAAGAGAACAAAGATCTTCTCCAAACACTGAAACTCATCTTTCATTAATAAAGTCCAGGTAACTTTCTATTGTTCAAGAAGACTTAACTATTTTAGGGATAACTTAGTAGGACAATCATCCAGTTTTACACTCTGCATGGTTATGAGGACCCTGAGAAGACCAAAGTCAATACATGAATGAAGAGATGATTAGTAATTTAAGTCAGTTTAACTAGCAGGAAACGCATACAGCTGTGGTTTATTTATGCTGGGAGACAGTGGACATTATCCATGAGGTAGATACATCAATTGACAAGATTTTAGCTTGGCTAGAAAACAGATCTGGAATGAAGAGGAAAATGTTTTATTCCATCAATGCACATTCAGTTAAGCAAGTGGATGTTGCACATTTAAACTAGATACAAAGCTATATAAACATGACCTCTACTTACACACAAAGGTGTAGAGATAAAAGAGGCTAGTGTGTCCATAAGGGCTCTTTCCACTGAGCTATGGTCCTGATGTATCCAATAGCCACCCACTGCCTGACCACCACTGCACCGAAGACAGACCTCAGAGGCAAAGGGCAGGAACTGGGGCAGGAGTTTGCAGAGAGCGTGCAGAAAATACTTACCATTAATTGATCCTGGTTTGGAAACCTACAAGACGGTCTTAAGCAGACTCAAGAGACTTCAGCATCTTGTGGTTTAGGTCAGGATGGGCTGAATTGCACATTAATTATTGTGCAATAATTGGATATGTGGGAAGGAGTGTGACTGTTCATTACCTCCATGAAAGAGTGATTAATAATGCAAAGCACACTACAGAGTTACAGAAGAATGGCTATCTCTACTTCCCCTCCCTTTGCTGACAGGACCAGCGATTGTCAATAGATGGGAGGAGCAGCATTAATTGTGCTGGTTCCAGCTACACAGGCTTGGTCCCAGATGTCCCTGAAGGTAGGGCTCTGTTACTGCCCTTCGGGTTGAGGTAGATGAGTTTCATGAGGTGGAGAGCACCATTCAGGTTGATGATTTTTACTGGTTGTAGGTTCATTCTTCATTCTAGTGTTGCTTGATGATGGGTGCATTGAGTCACTGGGCAAGTGTTTTTGTCAGTTCTGCTACTGCTACCAGTCATGTTTTCTTAATAAGATGTGCCTGATCATGCTTTACCCAACAAAAGTTAATCCCTGACAACTACACAGCAATATAATGAAGATTGAACTGTGAGCCTCTGACACACTACTTGAGTGTGGTCAGCCCAGCAGGGGCAGCTGAAGACTGTATGGCACTGTGCCTTGGCATACAGAACCTGCTGTTCTAGCCCAAATAATCCCCACTCAGCCTTTGCCTCCTCTTTGCTCTGTAACAGGAGCCACACCAGCATCCTCTTCTTTTCAGCAGAGAATAATTAGAGGCTACAGCAAAGCCACGAAGAGGGCTTTTTCAAGGTACAATTGACTTGATAGAGGAAGACAGCTATAAGGTGAGAAGTAGACAGTTGTGGGCTTCAGAAAAAAAGCTCTAATCTCCCAAGAACATGAGGAGCCACCCCGAGGAGGAAAAGATGAGAACATATTGAGAGAAGGGAAAGAAACTGAGTAAAGCCTCCCCTTCATTGCAGGTCTACTACAGGCCCATGACATCCTGCTGGCTTCTCACACATTTCCTCCCTATCCTTACAGGTATCTCCCAGGTGTCTCACAAATACCTTCTGAGATTTCCCTTAGCATTCCCAAGAACCTGCTCCACTGCCACAAAAGCTGAAAAATGGCAACTGCTGCCAAGGAGATTTAAGCTGCAAATTCCTAACAGCAATGTAGCCTGAAGGCTTGCCCCAGGCAAGTAGGCCTGAAGAGTTTTTACCCAAGTTAACTCCAAAACAAGAAGCACTATTGTTTGACAGCTGTAGCTGTGTGAACCATGGAAGCAAGTGCACTATGACTCTTCTTTACTACACTTTCTCCTCTCCTGCTGGGCACATACCAGATTATGAGGGACCTCAGGCATCAGCATCTGCAGATCCAGCTGATGAATTGCCTTTATTGCTTATCTCCACATTGCAGTACAGTTTGCACATTACTTGTATTCTAGAAATACCACCGATAAAATAATTAGATAAGCAGGTCTGCCATGCTAAGCAAAGAGCACTCTTCAGCTTCCCACAGGTCCAAGCAGCCCTAGGTAACATCTTAAACTACACCATAATGGTAAATAATGGTAACTATCTGTTCATTCTTTGCACTCCATGCTTGTTCACTTTGGCTTCTCTCCACTGCCCTCTGCAGTTCTCCTCCCTTGTGAATCCTCTTGCATCTTCCAGCAGTTTCTGGGTCCATTCCAATACCATATGCCATTCAGGCTACCTTCTCCAGAGTCCTTCAAATAACCTCAAAATTGCCATGAAACAGCACCATGTAATCATTACAAGCAGAAACTAGAGGTTAAGATACCTCCAAGTGTTCCATTCTGGGTTTTTTTGGCAATCACACAAAGCCAGAGACTGCCACAGCTCAGACTTTTCAGTGTTTGAATTCTGCCTGATCATCAGCATGTGACACAAGTTTATATACGATACTTCAGCTAGATGAAGCATCTCACAGGATGGTCCAGCAACACACTTCTCCACATACCCAACCAGCTTGTTTTGCTGGGCTTATTATTCCCACCCACACCTATAACCTGGTTATCCCTCTCCAGCATCTTATCATAGCTGATTTACTGATAAATTAAATTTACCTAAATTAATTTGAAGAGTAACACACACCCTCAGCTGTCTGCAGCAGATCACAACTTCTTGGCTCTCATCTTTTAATGATGCCATATAGAGTTGCAACCCTTTCTTTGAGCAGCAGCTCACTTGCCACTTGTTTAACAGCTGTTGTTTTTCTTGGCCTGGAAAAAGTCATGTAAGATTCAAACAAATGATTAAGTGGAAACAGGTTTTTTTCTTTCTGTCTCCTGCAGCCTAGACTGTCACAGTCTTTAATGACATCTTTACAAATGCTGTGTGCTTTAGTGCTGTATGCTGTACGATCAGATATTGAATGCAACGCAAGAGCAAGATACCAAAGCACTTGTGATACCGATGTGCCCATAATGACCTCCTTTCTCTTTGTTTTCCTTTTTTGATGTGGGGATTTGGATAACTTAGAAATTAAAATTATATCCTGCTCTGAGTGATCATTCTTATCAGGCAGAATGAAAAGGGTACTTCTTTCCCTTTCTACTACTGCATGCTTTGCTGTCTCCTGAGCACATCTCATTTAATTTATCTGTTATAAACCTGATATGTGTATTCATTATGGACGAGGGATTGTTTGTGCAAATGAGTTATGATTCCAATGGAAAAAACAAAACCAAAACAACACACCAATCAAACACATGGACACAGCTCATAGTTAAGCAATGCTGGATTCACTCCAGGGGCTTCTGCTCTGTGTTGGGTGGGACAAGTTAACCCAGTAGCTTCTCAGTGTTCTGTATTGCCCAGGACAAGAAGCTGTAAATGCTTTCTTGCCTTGTGAGTGGCTGATGATTCCATTTGAGTCCTTAAATTTGATGCACGCTTCTCCCTCATGCTGAACTGAATGAATTGAAAAGCACTGTGTGCTTTAAAACTCCTAACAGAGCAGTTATTTAAAGGATGCAAGAGAAGTTGGTACCAGAGAATAGGCATATATTTTTTATCTTAGAAATTAAAGACCTATGGAAATAGCACTAGAGATATTTGTCTCTATCTACTCAAGAGTCAGACACAATTTCAGTTCTTGTGTTAAAATTATCCCTTTCCTTACTACAAACCTCAAATTCCACAGAAATTAGAGGAGAATGGCATTTTAAGTGGTTATAGAAAGGAAAACAGTCCCGTGCAAGCATGGAAGAGACTATAAATCAACTCTGAAAACCATGGAAGAGGAAGTGTCATGATTCCACTCATGCCATTAAGGTGAAATCTGTCATGTAATAAGTGGGAATTGTTGTCTGACGGTGCTGAAAGTCTGAGTTCCTCACCAAGTCCTCTATCCTCTAAATATATGTCCATTAGGAAAGAAGTGGACAATAACCATCTCTGCTGTTTTGCATTCTTGACTGGAAATGGCTCTGTGCTGAGCTCAGTAATCTTCCATGTATGCTAAAAATGCAGCTGCCTTCATGAAGACATTCCACATAGGATTAAAACAGTGTCACAAAAATGGTAGGTGTCTGCATATGCTCAGATGATGAAGAGGTGATGAGTAGCTTACATGGCTTTGCTTTTTTGGAACATGGTGCTCAACCCCCAACAACATCATCCTCTAGTACCAATACATACATATGCATACCTATAGGATCTAAGATTTACTGCAGATATTTTTAGGCAAGAATTTTTATTAAATGTCACACTGGTATTTACTGTAAGAGTCATCTCTGGACTTAAAATTTTATGCTAGTGATTGAATAATCTGTTTTTCAGGATTGCGAGGAGAAGAAAGACCACAGTGAAATGTAACAGCTAACTCTTAAAAACAAAAAAAATCCACATATTGGGCAAAACAGCTGACAAGCTTCCCCCTTCATTATAGGGGATCATAAAAGAACATTTGTCTCAAGTTCCATACCCGTTATGGAAAATTATGCAGAGATTAATACTGCCCACTGACATGATATCACATCAAATTATACTTCATGACAAATCTAAAAACAGTTGCTCAATCAAGCCAATACCTAAAAGCAGACTTTGTTGTACGCATAGACGTAAGTTTTGTGAAAGAATAAAGTAAAATGTTTCACTTCTTTAAGAACATTGTACCTAGGAAATACTACATAGAATTCCCCCTTATGCTATTTTGAACACATTCTTACAGCCTTCTTTGGTGTCCCATGCCTTTTGATGCGTGGAGCCAACCTACTAACAAAGCATGAAGATTGTAGTTGTTCTGCTTTTTGACAACAGGAAAGCTACAGTTCAACATCATTTTGGAAATGCTGATCAATAACACTAAAACAATCCTTTAAATCTCAGAGCTGGTATAAAACTTCTGCAGTCTTCATAAACAGATTGGTCCATTCTATTCTGCTCCCTGCTTTTCAGCACACAGGAGTTCACAATACTTGCATTGCAAATGAGCAGCATAAATGTTAAAAATGTTTCTGCCTGTTATTTTCATTGGCATCAGTCTCAGCAGTGTTTTGGAGATAGAAGAGAATGCGCAAGCTGCAGCGGGGTTGCAAGGAAACACTCATTTCCCCAGTCTGATTGCCAGAATGGAGAATTAAGTTTTATCCAAGCCCTTGATTCTTCCCTGCAATCCTCATTGGCCTGACACGGGACCTGGTCCTTAGCAGACCACTGAGGACCACTGCAAACATCCCCTTTATACTCCATGATGGTAAACAGCATCCTGTGTGTTCCAGCAAGCTGGAAGAGACTTTTCTAAAGGCTTCACAGGATGCTTGCTGCAAGTGCTAACGAGGCAACACCATGGAAGAAACTGAGGTGTGCAACATATAGGACTGAGCCCCAGTGCGTGCAGAGACAGCAAGCACAGGTTACCACTGTCTGTGTAACACTGCTTACCAACCAAACTGGAGCAGCCACCTAAGCAGTGCCTGTCAAATTAAGCAGAGGTCTGCTTAGAGACTTGAGCTATTGGTGCTACACTAGGGGAGGAGACTAGGAAGTTAGCTTATACTCCTAAAGAACTTTTGTATGTTGTAGGCACGTTGGGTTAATCAACATTCATCTGTGTTCTGTAATCCACAATTCCTTCAGGCTGAGGACCCCACCCACACCTGCATCTTCTGGCAGACTAAAGGCTCCCACAGACTGCCAGGAGGGCTGTTAGGTCCAAGACACATGAAAATTGAAGCATTTTTTCTTTCAGGAACGGTGATGCCCATTGCAGTGCCAGGGATATAAAACTAGCTCAGAATTCAAAGTTTGTCTTGAAGACGAGACAAAACAACTTTCCAGGAAAACCGATGTGACAGTTACCACTCTGTCACACCAAGGCCTGCTGGTGTAGCCTAATAGCAGTGAGATGTACAGAAATGCCCACAGCAGAGCCAGGGCCACACTTCTGACACACCCTGCCATTCAAACAGCCTCAGGAACACAAATCTGATTATCAAAATTACTTGAAAGGTGATCTTATCCTTCATTCAATTAAAAGAATCATTTGTAACACCACTTCTGAGAGGAAAAGGTTAAACCTGAACAGCTTTTTATGCTGAATTCTTCCTTTTAAACACAATTAGTGTCCACTGGTACCTAAGACTTAATTCATGCAAAAGCAATGATTTTTTTTTTCTGCCTGAGGAAAATTTACACTAAAATGTGGAATAAGGCTATGTAAAAGGTAAAATAAACAAGCCATCCTAGCCAATGCCTGCCAAGAAAATAAGATCCAGCACTGGAATTCTTTGTACTGTTGAACCACTCAGTCTCTGTTTTTCACATTAACAGCCTGTGCAGATTTTTTTTTTTGTAAACTCAAATGCCCACTGGGACTGGGAATAGAAGAAAAGGTATGGCTAAACCCTTCTTCTGTCCAGCTCCATTCCTTGAGTAATTGGATGCAAAAGAAATAGGAAGAAATAAGAAGTCTCTCTCTTCCAGCAGCCAGAGTATTACAAAATAAATTGCAGTTAATCTATAGCAACAGAACTGTCCATTTCTTCCAGGCAGATGAAATATAAAATATGCAGTAATGCTCAGAGCACTTGCTAATTATTTAACAGAGGGATTTTCCACACAAAACACATTTAAAAATTGAAAAGCTTCACTAGTCCTGACCAGAACATTTAAAATAAGATTTTTATCGGTGATGTTTTAAAGCAGAGGACTGCAGTGACCCCATCTTGTAGCCTGAATCCTACACCATGTTATAGATCCTTCTGCAAAATGTGTTCTTAACAGGAAAAATGACAGCATTATGTATCACTAGTCTGGAGCAGGAATGATTTCTAGAGTGGCCAGGAAGAAGCAATGTCGAGACTGGGAAAGGATTTCCAGATGAGTTCTGCCTCATCTGAGCTTCAGCTACTCACTTGCCTCCTAGTTTCTCCATGTCTCTGTTTACCTAGCTCTAGCAGCGATCTTTGTACACCCTTCAAAACTCTGAAGCTGAGGCACTGCTACACACTACAATGTCCAGTGAGTATCATTTACAATAGCATTTTATTGCTTGTCAGTAAGCATCCCTCTCCTTAAGCATGATAAAATTTGCAGGTTGGAGGTTTGGGGGTTTTTTTTCCCTTTTTTCAGTGGAGCTGCACCCAGCTGTCCCTACCTTTCTCTTTAGAGCTGATGTCATCACATCACCATCCATCCATCCCTCTTCCCCTGCAGTGTCTGCTACTTTCCCAGGGCTGCAAATTTCACCTGCCATTAACTTTGTTAATTCACCATGCTTGTTTAGGAAAAAAAAAAAAAAAAAACACGAGGAAATGTTGACATAACTACTGGCCTTTTTCTCCAGACCTTTCTTAAGCAGATGTGTGGAACTAAGTGAGGAAGAGTCAGGGACTACAGTCTTTCAGGGTCATAAAAAAAGAACTAGACTGTACTAAGCTAAGGAAAGCAGAACACTCAAAGAGATGTGAGGGGAGGTTATCAAGTTTCATCCCTAAAGATATTTGCATAATTTGGGTATTTACCAGGAAAGAGATGGGGAGATTGGATCCTGCTTTATGGTAGTAAAATCATGGGATAGATGAGATGAACTCTTTACATTCCTTTCTGGCCCTGTAAGTTTATGCCATATCTGTGAAGCACAGAAATATCCATTTGTCTTCCACTTACAAGTATTAAGCTCTTCTGCTCCACCCCTCTGTCAGCAGATTTAAGGTTTATACTGCTTTAGGGTGAGGGCTCTGTCCAAAAGTTCTTGTCCCCAAAATACCCAAGTTTCAGTTACAAAATTAACCACATCCTATCTTGCTGAGTGGGGTGAATGCTTCTCCCTTACCCTTTTATTTATTAATTTATTTTTTACCTCAAATGCAACAGGCCATGTTAGAGAAAAAATTCTTCTCAAGTCAGATCTCATCACTAGTTCTAAGCATTTGAGCAAGATGCATGTGTCAGGAGCAGAGCCACCATGAACACCTCTGCCCAGCTTTTCATCTCTTGCTAATGCTAATTTGATATTTTAGAGGAAGGTAACACTTCCCCAAGTCATCCTGGAAGTAACAGAGCTGGGAACCAGGGGGAGAAAGCGCAGTCAAAACAACAAAAAATATTACTCCTGAACCTTGTTGGTAACTCACAGAAAATCTGGCGTATGGTGGCATTGGTGGACACATACAATACATAAACAACACACTGAGTGGAGTGAGTTAACCTCTATTCCAAGCAGCCTCCCAAATAGGGAAAACAAGGAAATGGCAATGGGAATAAAAAGGTACATGGAATCAGTGCCTGAAAGAGGCTCTTGCATTCTTCCATCTGGCTCTCAGTGGAAGAATGTCCTTCAAAGAATATCAGATTCATCTTGAGGACCCCAAGTTATGATATGCCATCCCAAACCTCACAGAAGCCACTTCCATGATCAGCCTTCTTCTACTGTCCCCTACCTCTGTTGCCATACCCTGCCCCGGCAAAGAAACAAACACGCTTTCAGTGACAGCCTCCTTCCTCATGGCTTTTGGTCCTAATTTCCTCATGATAAATCCTCTTTGGCATCAACAGTATTCAGCTTGGTGACCTCCTCTGCAGTTATTTCAAACATATCACAGAATTGCTTTTAGGGAACGACTTCCACGTGTCACCTCACCTAAGTCCTTCTGCAGCCATGTAGCTTAACACACATTTTTGGGCAACCAAGATGCCTGTAGTTATATGGGCCAAAAAACTATGGTCACAGCACACATCCATCTGCAAACTGAGAAAATCCTGCAGCTGTGTGTTCCCATCAAGGGTGACACACCTTCGTGAAAAGTAAGATGCCTGAATTTTGGTCACATCATGGGCAAGTTTCCATCACAATTCCAGGGGCAGTGATTCCACCATGTCCCTTGACAGTCCATTACAATGTCTGATCACCATTTCTGTAAATAAATTCGTCATTCTGTCTGAAACTCCCCAGGCACAACTTGAGGCTGTGTCCTCTTGTCTTGCCACTGGTTGCCTGGGAGAAGAGACCAACCCTATCTGGCTACACCCTCCTTTCAGGTGGCAATAAGGCGGCAATTGTAGAGAGCAATAAGGCCTCCCCGAGCCTCCCTTCTTCCCGGCTAAACACCCCCAGCTCCCTCAGCTGCTGCTCGCAGGACTTGTGCTCCAGACCCTTCACCAGCTTCATTGCCCGGATCTGGACTCATTCCAGTCCCTCAATGTCCCTCCTGAGTCGAGGGGCTCAGTGTCACCGAGGCCACAGAGAGCAAATGAAGTACAGTGAGGGTACCTCCCCGCGAACAGCTGGCAGAAGTGCCTTCAGCGCCAAGAGTTGCCCTTCTGCTTTCTCCGCGAGCGAGGGCTTAGCGCGACACTCGCGCAACCAGAGAGCGCACCCAGCACCCCGGGATTAACCCGCACCCTCCAGGAGCAACACCGCGGCAACTCAGCGGGGAGGGGAGCGGGGCGCTGCGGGTCCCGTGAGGCGGGGCCGGCCGTGCAGGTGCGCCGGGCCCTCCCGCCCCGCTCCCCGCGGAGGGGGCGGCGGCCGCGCCGCTCCTAACGCGGCCTGACAGGCGCGGGCGCCGCCGCTCCCGCGCGCCCTCCCCGGCGCTCCCCCCGCGCCGCCCGCGCTGACATCACCGAGCAGGATTTAAATAGCACCGCAGCCGCTGCCTCCCGGATACAGCGCGCCCCATTGGTCGCCGCCGCAGCCAATGGCCGCGCCGTGCCTCTGCGCTCCGCCAATGGCGGGGCCGCGGCCGGCGCGCGCCTCCCCTGTCGCTAAGGGAGGGAAATACAGCGCGCGCGGCGGGCTGTCAGGTGCGCCGGGATGCGCCGGGAACGGGGAGCAGCCGGGGGGCTCCGGGCTGGGTGGGTGGGTTCTCCTGCCTTCGCTCCCCCTTGGTTTTCATCCCTGCTAGGCGAGCTCCCCTAGCCAGCCGCGTTACTCGGCGCGGGGAGGGAAAGGAACAGTGTGGAAAGTGACTGTTCTCCGCTTTGTTTTAAGCGCTCCGGCGGCGGCGGCCGCGTCTCCCGGTGAAATGCAGGACGAGCGGCCCCGCCGTGCTGTTTTCTCCTCGGGGAGAGCTTGAAACGAGAGGGAAAGAGAGAGAGCGAGAGGGGAGAGCGATCGGTGGTGACTCGGGGGCTGGCCGGGCTGCTGCTGGGGCTCGGCGGCCGCAGACGGTGGATTTGTGGGAAGAGGACGGGATGAGAAATAAACGCACCTGGCCAGCGGTGTTTAGGGGAGCGGGGGCCGCGTGCCCCCGCTGGCTGCCGGAGCCCCTGGACTCCGGACGCGGACCCGCCGAGCTGCAATGGACGCTGCCCGCCGCTGGCCGCAGAGCGGAGCACACCCGCCGCCGCCGCCGCCGAGGAGGGAGAGCTGCCCGCCCGGAGCCGGCCCGCAGCGCGCCCCTCGCCCGAAGAGGGACCGGGAGTTTCCTCTTCGGCATCGCTCCGGTGACCGCGGGCTGTGCCAGCCGGCCGCCCAGATAGGTTGCGTGGCAGCCACGGCGCGAGCGAGTAGGTAAACGCCACTGTGTAGATGTGCTGTTTGGAGAGGAGAAAAAAAAATAATTAAAAAAATTAAAACATGCGAGGATGCGGTCATTGGGCCTGGCACAGGGGACGGGGCTGCACGGGGAGATGGAATAGCCTCCTCTCCCGTGCCTCGCGCGGCAGCGAGATGTAGCCGAACGAAAATGAAGTCCTTACGTAAGGCGGGCTGGCTGGATGGCTGGGTACCTGCTGCGTCCTGCATCGCCAGCCGCTGCCCCGCCAGAATTACCTGGGCTTCTCCCTGCCATGCCGCAGCCTGTCACTGCGGGGCCTGTCCTAAAAGCAGACTTTCATCCGCAGGAGCTCGTACATTTAAGAGCGTAGCACTGTGGAACAAACATAAATCAATTGCATTCCAAACTCAGAAAATTTAACCCATTTCACTTGTTACCAAGCTTACTAGCTTGAAAGAGCATGGTATAAATCTACTTTGCTGTCAAGCCATGATAGCGTTACGTAAAACATTTCTTCTTGGTTACTGTTTACTGCTTCACACTCTACAAATAATTCTGACTTATTTCTTTCCCGTATCTACGGTGAATTACTGCGTTGCCTGAATATCCTAAAGATGTCGACCTGCATACTCAAAAGGCAAATGCATGTGTAAGAATTGTAGGAAAAACACGAAACGAGGCTGAGACCTCTTTGGTTATTTTTAAATTTGATTTCGGTTTCTAGTTCTCCCTACATTTTAGTGTAGGGTGATAAACTTTCTGCCTTGCTGCTTTTCTTCCCCATCCATCATCAAATTAAGAACACAGCTTAAGTTACAGTTTTGTTGGAAAAGGTTTTTTTTGTGTAATGAGAAATTCCTATGCAACATGAAACATTAATTATTGCAGGAGAAGCTGCAAATTCTTGCTGTAGAGGCCCCGGTAAATGTAAAACTAAAAATCAAATGAATGCTTAATCTTTCCCTGAAACAAACCGACCAAGTTATCAGAAATCTGAGGTGCCTACCTATCGACATCTCTGTGATGTGATGAAGTTTGTGTCAAGGTTTCTTTCCCTTTGGGAAAGGAGAGCCTCTAAAATGAAATCGTTACCCCCATCCTCCCCCATGTTTCTGTTTCCTCTTTCTCCTTACCTGTTATTCCTGTCAATGAAAGATGAGGACTGTGAAGCCTTGTTTCCCCTTCTGTTGTTGCAGAACTCCTTGGATGCGTCTGAAGTAAGCGCCGGGAGCATTTTGTGATCTTTGTGGGAGGAAGGCACAAGCCACCCAGGCCCCGTTCCCTCCATCTTGAGCCTTCCATGATGATTTGCAGCAGCACAGGGAAGTATGAAGCACTGAGGGGCAGAAGTCAGTGTTTAAACCTGACTTCACTTCAGCATTAACGACCACGCAAGTTTCAGATAACAGAGGACCAGGGGTAGAATAGCAGAAGTATTTAAGGTGCCCCATTTAAAAGTTCTCTTTTGCATATCTAAAGATGAGGGAGGTGTTCAGAAAAGATGATTATACAAGTGTTTTTATTTACTGTCCTAACAGAAGATGATGATCCACATTACCTTACATGCATCTTGGATGTATGCATGTATCACCATATAGATTTCAGGAACCTGTATTGATTTAAGTTAGTAAAGAAGCCCAGTGAAGTTTTAAATAATCGGAATAATATTCTCCCTCTCTTTCAGTCAGATTTGCCCTTCATGTTCCTTGTGTTTCATAATCCTCCTAGCTCTCCATTTCGTCATTACAAGACCAGCATCTCTACTGTAAAAAAAACCAAAAAAACAGAAAGAGCGAGGACCCACCCCCCCCCCCCCCCCGAAAAAAAGTCTTTTAACAATCTGCTATTTGTATCAATGTTTAAATAAATTTAGGGCACAAAGTGATCCTGGTTTTTAATTGGCCTATTTAGTTTCATTTACTTACACAAATATTTTTTTGGAACCAGAAGCTCTCAGGAAGAGGATGTGTTTGATGCACCAATACCCCTTTAGGATTTTGATAAAAGACATGATATAATGAGTATCATCACCACTTCTGTTATTCTTCTTATATAGTAGCGACAAGATTGAATCACCATTTTTAGCTATTCTTCAGCAGAACTCGTAATCTATCAATGTGTCAGCTCAACAGCAGTTTTCACACTAATGTGAACCAGAAGGTCCAGCTATCACTGATTTTGACATTTTTATCTGAGATTGCATGTATTGCAGAAGTTTGAAGCAGATGAATTATAGGGCCTATTACATTTTCATAGAGACGTACAAAACATAGAATACGTCACCCAAAACATTTCAAACTAATTTATACAGGATAACATTCCTATGCTTGGTGTTTCATAAGCCTTCTGCTAGAAGCACTATTAAATATTTGTCTGATAAATAACAAGGATGAGATCAAGTGTGGATCCTGTAGTTTTTGAATGCCTCACATTGCCCTCTCTGTTGTTACATAATGCATCATAAAGAAATACGTGCCTTCATTCTCTTTAAATCACTCCGGCATGGATAGTACTAAACCTTCCTTCAAGTCCTCGTTATGCAAGTCCTTGCTACTGCTAATAGCTGTCAGCTCTGCATGGTTACTTAATAAACAAGGTAACTGCAGACTTTTTGTGAAGTTCCTTGCTTTTCTGGAATTTTCAGTGAGGTGATTCTAGGTGTGTTGCTCTCTTTTTAAGCTACAAACTAAGTTATTACAAACAAACAGGTTTTCCCCATTAGAATAAAGTCCCATTTGTTCCAGAACATCAGAAGGTAACCTGTTTTTTTGTTTAGTTGCCTCTGTTAGCACATTATGAGTATCTTAATGCACTTCAGTGTCAAAACAGTGGAATAGATCAGAACGCAGTAATATTTTGAACGTCTGGTGGAGAATGCAGGCATATAACTAAGTACTGAAAAAAATACATAGCACAGTAAAAAATCCATGACCAATCTAGCAAAGCTATTAGATAACAAAAAATCCATATGGGCATTAAGTACTATTATTTAAAGTAAAATCTGTGTTATACAGTATAAGCAGCATTCAAGTGAAATTGATGAGACACCTATATAGAACAGTATAATTTTTTAAAGCAATGATACAATGTTCTGTATTTCTTTACTTGGAAAGTGGAATTTTACTCGTCATTCTGTAAAGGTATAAAATTGACAGCAAGCACTTCAGGGAATGAAGAATGCTGCCTGATTTGTGGAAATTTTTTTTCCCTTTGTAAAACACAGAGATCATTGGCGGCAAAAAATCAGGAAAAGCCTGTCTGGGTTTTCCAATATCATGTAGATCTTGTCGAGTACCCTGTCTTTTAAGATGGCCTTGGTTTTAAGGAGACTGAAATAGGAATATCTCAAAATTCGTCATACTGACTATACTTAAAAATATTTTCTCTTCCTTTTTACTTGTATGATATCCAGGTAGTAACTCAGCGATGTGTCATCAAGAAAGGAGGGTTTGTTTCGTATTCCATTAGCAGATCTATTAGTTTAACAATCCATTATTGCATTTCTACATTTCTTTACCTTTTTGTTGCTTTTTTAAATTTGAGGTACCAGCTTATTTATTTCCATTTTCTTACTTCTAATTATTTTAAAAGGTTCAACTATAATTTGTTCAGATTTTGGTATGACACATGGAAAATATTTTTTAAAATTCCTTTTGCAAGCAGTAGGTTGGTGGGAGGAGGTCTGCACTGTAAAATAGTGTACCTATGAAATTGTACTCCAGTGGGAGATTAAATAAGAAAGAGCAGGATGACTGAGACAAGTCATTTGTCACAGATGTTCATGCAGTTCTGGTGTTTTATTTTAAGCTGGCTTCATCAAACGTGCTAAGGAGTAATTTCTGTCTGTTATGAAGTTCTCATCAAAGGAGACTAAGTGGTTTAATTTTAAACTGTGGTTTGAAAGTACAGGGAAATGTTACTGGACTGGTGACAGTTTGATTTGGTAGCCAAAGTGGACACAAGGAAGTAAATTGAAGAATGCTATTTTTGGCCTAAAACAAGTCAGGAAGATACATCGCTAATATGTTACTGTGGAGCAGTGACTTTACCTAGAAGATGGTTTTGTCTATGAAGCACAAAGATTTTACCGCAGGCATCTGAATTATGTAGATTATAAAGGGTACCGACGCCGTTGGAAAGCAAGCATGAAATGGTGATCTGTGAACCTCAGATATTTGAGCAACATTTACGAACCACTTTTACAGTATTTTGCAAGTTTATAATTTAGGTTTAGTATCAGTTTTGTTTAGTGAAAATGGAGGAGGTAAGCAGTAGTGTAAAACTGATTTGGGGTTTTTTAGATCGGCTAATTATCATATTTAGTAAAGTACAATACGAATGAGAAGGCCCAGGACTAAAACTACTTTAAAAGGCAGATTTTTTTAAAAAATCAGTATTGGACTTAATCTTAGTTTGTATTAGTTGCTCTCTCTCTCTTAATATAATTTTCTCTTTTGTTAAGTTCATCTCTCTTCCTTTAGAAATACTGTGTCCCAACCCCGAAAGGGAGAAATATAATGGCTACAATTAGCTTCTGTTTACCGGAGCAAAATGATGTTTTTTCACAAACTGAAATACATGCATTAATTTGCTAGACTTCCAGCAATTCTTACGTATGGTATTTCTGAGAAAAAGATTATAATGTCCATTTTAATGCAGCATACCACAGTATAGCAGCCGTAATCAAGCGCTTTTCTCTTTGGTAGTCAGATATACAGAATTGTCAAGCTGTTTGCTTTTAAGTACCTGAAAACTGAATTGGAAAAAGTATTTTTGATATGATAAATTTGGCTTTCCAGTCTGTACTTTCTTTTGAGTTTTCTAGGTAAATGCTGCGCAGATTGATTATCAGAAAAATTGAGGCTTACGTAATCGGGACATACATTTTTCTACTGCCTCCCTTCCCCCACTTAGCTTTCATTTTACTATGAAAAATGAAAATTTTTGAAAAGAAAATTACTATGACATACTGATTATACACACATTTTCATGGAACTGCACAACTAAGCTAGTTTTATGTATTTAGTAAAAGAAACAGCAAGCAAAATATTAAAACCTTGAGACGGCTAAACTTTAAAATTATAGTCGTCATTCAATACAGCTTTATCTAATATGCTGTACCTAGCTGCATAGCAATAAGTCTTTTTTCTTTGCATAGGGAATTAGAGCACTTCTATGTAGTCTTTATTCCGAATAAGAAAAATAAGAACGTCGTACCTCATTTTTTTACTCGTCGTAAAGCTGATGCTCCTTTTTAAGGGAGTGGTTTAATACCTAACTTGGAGAGGATGGTTTTCAGTTATTGTTGTTGACAAAATATGAGCAAATGAATCAGAACTCTGTTCTGGTAGATAATTACAAACTGAATTAACTAAAAAGAATAATATTAAAATTTTATCTAAATATGTTAACATGAGCTCTTACCCATAGGTGGCAGTCATCTTTCACTGTAGCAGGGATGCCAAACTTTTGGTTCGTGGTATTCACGCTTATGCTAAAATAATTTTGATGAGGTATGCGTATGTACATAAGAATATATATGTCTGCATTTTGGGAGAGGGAGAAGGAGGTGAAATTAACCATAAAATTAGGTAGTAATTAGGAGGAATCTAAATTGCTGTGTATAAGCAGTAAGATAAGAAATTATTGTATTCTGGAGAAAAGGTAGAGGTATTTATAAAACCACAGAAACACATTTTTTTGATCGATCCATTGCTGACGCTCCTCAAAACAAAGTAATGATAATTCAGAAACCAGTTAGCCCTACAAATTGAGCAGAAAAAGCAGATATCTTGCCAGCCTTAGCGAACACAACCCTATATTGTGCCCAGTCCTCCAAACCACATTTTTGTCACCCTTTATCTGTAAATTACAGAAGCACCACAGTGATGATGTTGCCCTGGAAATCCCAGCAAAAAGGTATCTTACAATTGAGCAAATACAGAAAAAGTGCTCTGGGTGAAGGTGTCCTTTCAGTCATGGAGAGCAAGCAGAACCTGCGGGCTGCCATGCTGTCCTCTGTCTCTTTGCAGGACTGCGACCGACACCCGTGGCAGCGCTGCACAAGGGGAGGACGCTGCCTGGCTGAACGGGGATCTGCTCCATTCTGCCATCAGCTTTTCTTAGGGATTTTTGTGGTTTATGGGGATTTCCTTTTGCAATACCACTAAGGAGGCACTTGGGATCCCACCAAAACTTGAGGGGATAGAAGGAACTAATAAGGCCAGGTCATCTCAGGCTAAAACAAACAGAACTCATGAAACTACAAATGTGTCATAGTGAAACGATAACATTCTTCTGAGAATAGAAGACCGAAACCTGAAATTCCTGGGTAGGTGAAGTCATATTCTTTTTTCTATTACAGCTGCACTGAAACTCTTTTTAGTTAAGATTAATCTAATATTGTGTCAAGGTAAGCCACTGTACACATTCAGCAGAGGTCAGGAACTAGCATTTTACAAAATAGAAAATTGGAAAAATAGACAATTATGCGTTGCTGTTACAGTGTTTCACTGTGATGCAAGATTAAGGGCTCAGAATTGAGCAGAATGGTGCAGTATTATTAAAACAGAAGGACTAATTCTCCTTATGCAAGAGTCGCAGCAACACGCATCATTGTATAAGCCAAAGCAGGCAGTATGATTTCATAGTCACACAGGGTATTTCCACAGACAGACAACCACAATGTGACTAATTAGATATTTGCATATGCATGGCCCCATTTGCTCCCCAACTGTAATAATTAGGAGTATTGCACTCCACATTAATTTACACTCTTGTGTAACACTGTTGAATATACGATAGAGGGTGGTGATAAACTGGCCGGTGACAAATGGGTAAATTTGATACGCATTTTGAAAATCAGAGCTTTCATAGCCAGCTTTGTCCTTGACAAAGTGGGCAGGGCTGGAGAAGACCTCCTCTACTGTGGGGCCTGATCCTCTCTATTGCAGACAGCCGTGTTGCACTCTTCAACTTAACATGCAGAGACACTGGACTCCATCTTGAAGCTACCCCTGCCATCAGCTTGCCTCTGTTTTTCTGTTCCTCTGTATGGTGAAAGATTTCAGAGCATGTGTATCATGACCAGCTGAACATCTCACATTCTGCAAGCTCTTCAATTTCAGTTTAAAGAGCATTTCTCTCACCCAGTATAAAGTCCGTTCCCGTCTGTCCTCCCTTGAGTTTTTCAGTTTACTGCCGAAACCTGCTCGGCCTGAGTTCAGCCAAACCAGCTGTGCTGTACCTGTCACAGAGAAGGGTGCTTTCCACTGACCATTCTTCTAACCCTCCTTTTTACCTCCACTTCCAGGAAATCTCTTTTAATCTGCGGGGTTAGAAGTGAGCACAGTGACCTAGATGAGATGTTGCCAGTGCCTCTTTTGGTGGCATTAATATCTTCCTATGCCTCCAAGATACAAAGCAACTAATATTTTGATTTTTTATGTATTTATTTTAATATTTAAGCTACCCGCTCTCAGAATCTCAAAAGGTGTAAGGATTGACTAAAACACCCAATTTACCCTTTTTTTGTGGATACTGACAGCAAACATTTTTCATTCCTAGCTTGTGACCTTGACCTTTGCACTATCATACTGGTATTACATGACAAGGGTGTCAAAAGGCTTTTTTATGAAAGGGTGTCATCACATTCATACAAGCCACGGGCTTCCCCTGAATTCCTGGCATGTCCAGATTTGTTTGGGAATCTCTGCACTTTTCATGACTATGGACGTGAGCTGGCACAGGCACACCATGCAGTGCAGGGCACTGCAGGGGAGCTAGCTTGGCTCATGGAACAGAGCTGTCTCTAGGATTAGGTTACCTCCAGCACATCATAGTGTGTTAGCTCAGGTAACAGAGTTTGTACAGCACTTCTCACTCGCTGCCTGCACTGGCTTCATTTGACAGCTCTGGGAGCAAGAGACCAAATTCTGAAATATTTTTACAGGAACAACAGAGGAATGGATTTAATGTCTCATTATATTGTTTCTATTGATCTTGTAGGTTAATCTCCAGTTTACAGGTGATGCCTCTGAAATTGGAGGAATGGATTGTGTGGCACTCTTAAATAACATTAATTCTTTTTTGCTTTCTTTAATAGAAAAATCTGGAACATTTTCGTCGTTTTAACTTGTGGAAGTTAGCTAACATTATGACTGTCTAATTAAACAAGCAAAAATCTGGTTTCTTTTCTTTTTGGGTTTTTTTTTTTTTTCCTTCCCTTGGAACTGGCTACATGGCCTTTGTGTTGTGGCATTTTTATATAGCAACTTTATTTGATATATTTTATTTCTGGGCCTGCAGAACAACTGAGAAACTCTACCACTTGATTCGTCTTTATAGTGAAAATATCATACTGAGGAACTTTTCTTAAGTTTGGCATAGGCAGAGTTCCAGGGTAATGAGTCAAGCTTATCAAGTAAAATGACTCTCATGCCCATTGTTATACAATATTCCAGCCCCACTTTGTGCAGGCAGTACCCCAGCTTTGAATCCTCAGCTGATCATTCCTAATTGAAAGTAGTTAGTGAAAATAACTAATAAGATCTGTCTGAGATCATTCTTTAAGGAAGTTCACCATAAACTTTCTGCTAGCTTGAGACTTTCCCTACCAAACTACTTTGCAAGTTTTTATTCATATTAAGAGTTAATTTAGCAACTGCTATCTTACTCAGTTTATTTTTTTTTTTCAAGTAGCATACTAACAAATGTTTTCCTGAAACCCAGTCAGATTAGGTCAGCTCACTTCCTTGATGTAGAAAATAGGGTTTGGTGCGTTTTTGTAAATGTCTGGCTAACGTGCCATAATCTATTATTAGGAAAGCTTTGTAGTGTTTATCTTTTTTTTCTGTTTACCCAATTTTATCCCACACATCCTTGCATCCCAGTTTTTGATGGGCAGTCACAATTTTTCCTCTTGTGAAACTTTCATTACTTCTAAAATCTTAGTTGAGGTGACTGCTCTTGGGCTTGGATTCAAGGACCAAGTTTGCCCACCCAGAAATAAAGAAACCCAGAACAAAACTTTTTTTTGCCATTTCACCTCTATCTAAAGGACTCCTGGAGAAGTTCACTCACAGAGACAGTAGTAAAATATGGATTTTCTTGGAGTCTTCAGCATATAGCTGAGAAGACCATAGATATAAGAGCATCTAAATCCTGCAATTTACTCCAAGACTTTCCCACTTCATTTCTAGTCCAGCCCAGGGCTAATCATATCTTGGAGCTTTTATAAAGTCTTAAAAATAATGTGAACATAGCTAACTAACTTGATCAGGGTTGGTACAAGTTTAAAAGCATCCTTTAAAAACCTGAATATGCCCAAACAGAGAAATCAGAAAAGATCAGCTGGCCGGTTATATATGTATATATAAAACCATTATTAACTGTATCAAAATAAGAATTTTGAAGAAAACCAGCATGACACATGGGAAGAAGCAGGCACCTTGTGCAGAGGGAGGAGATGCCTCACAAATCCCTCCATGGGGAGGGGAGATCTGGTCAACACACTTAAAAGGAATTAAAGAAAGACATTTGACATCATTTACCAGAGGCTCTCAAAAACCTTAAGCTGCACGGACAAAGAGGCAGCCTCTCATGTGGACAAACATCACATGAAAGAGAGGGAGCAAAGGTCAGAAACAAATGGTTACTTCTTGTGGTGATGGGAGTCCAGTAGCAGAGCCACTTCACTAGCATGCTCAGAACTGTTCTGTGAAGGGGCAAGAATAAAAGTGCAGAGATTACTGTGAGGATGAGGAGAGGATGAGGAACGAGGCCACAAAGCAGAACGACTGAGCAAGAAAATAGCAGATGAGCCTTGCTGTGGATAAATACCCTGTGATACACAGAGGGGTCTTGGCTGGCTCCTACCCCTCCAGCCTCGTGGGGCTCCAATAAGTGGTGCCACAAAAACATCAATGCACAGCTTGGCAGTGGTTCAAAAAGCATGCAAAACATTAGGAATTGCAAAGAAAGGGACAGGGAACAAAATCTAAAGAAAAAAAAAATCTCAATTTTATGGTGCTGCGTCAAACTCTTCTACCACTTTCTAAGTGCTGCACATGTTTCTTTGGTCTGTCTGCCTTTAGCAAAAAGGCATGGCAACGCCTGTGTTTAAAAAACATTGCAAAATCAAAGCTAGAAAGCCAGTATCAGACAAACAAACAAAACCCACTGCACTAAAGGAAAACAACTGTTTCTTTCACAGGCTTCTCCCTCATCTTCAGAAAAGCCAAAAGGAAAAAAATTCAACATAAGAGGAGAGCTATGGCACTACTGGTAACATGATATGGGTTGATGAAGGTGAGTATTTAGAATAGTCTTACCATAGTTTGACCCTCATTTGCACCTCTCTTCCCCTCTTTTATCCTCATAGATCAAATCTACTAATAAGGGTAAAGCAGTTGTTCAATGTCATGCTGAAAATCATTGATAATCCAGAGAGACCATTGGATCTGTTAACCTGTAGATGGATAGGAAGGGCATCGTTTTTTGGGGGGCTTTTGTTCTCAGACTTCCCTCACATTCCCTGTCACAGCTGCTCAGGGACACATGGAAAACTGCAGGTGAGGAGAAGCAGGGTTGGATGCGCTTGGCAGCTCCTTCCCAAGGTATGGAGGGTGATTGAAGGAACTGGTGTTAAGCCAAGGGTTCTGCCATATGCATGATGAATAGTAACATTTTTCACTGCTGTAAGGCAGCAGCAAATATTTTTAAGTGTGGTGATCAATTTTGTTCTCTAGCATCTAATTGAGCACCAGTAAATACATTATTAAGATGCTTGACAGTGCTCTTTTGCAATCAAGGCAAAGATCTAGCCAGATACTCATCTTAATCTTTCAAGACCCATTTCTAATGAATTTTTACAGTGCCTAGAGGAAAGGTCCCTGGTCTGAAGTGGGACACCTGGATGCTAAAAGCAAATTTTAATTATTAATATATTGTGTTTGTGATGTCAGAGTGTCATCTAAAGACAGTGGTAAAACCTTGTATAGGCTACTGCTGGAATCCTATTAATAACATTGCTTACTTTAAATCACTCCCAGGGCATAAGATACGATGTTCCTTTGTTGACAGTACTTCCTCCTGAATATTTATATTCATGGCTCTCAAGGAACCACCCAATACTGAGAGAAGCAGTCTTTTGCAATAACTCCATTGTATTGCAATGTCTTTGCTATCGTTCTGTCCTATGAAGATATGGATAAACTTCCATTCTGCTTATCAGAAATACGGAAGAAGGTTGAGGCTCTGTAGCCACTGCAAAATGCAATTAGGGAGGTAAGCTATACCTACTTTAGGTGGGTATATACTGTCTCCTTGATTACTCAGTCCACTATGAGTAATCAGTCCTCACTTCTACAATGGCAATTTTTTGATCTTTTTTCTGCTGTGCTGAAGGAACTTTTTAACTCCAATTTTTTGGAATAAAATTTACAAATTTTACTCAAAAAGTCTGCTAAATTCTACCATATACAAAAGCGAATCACTGCAGTGATTGCTACAGAAATGAATTCTAGTTCTGATTTAAATCCACATTTCTAGTCAACATAAATTAACTGCAAAAGGATTTTGTTTTACTTACACCCCTCGGTTTTCTTATTATTTTGGAATCTTTGAGAGAAGAAGGATGGAATCCTAGACCCATTGCAGTGCTGGAAAATGTGCAGAGAGCTACACTGAAATGAGAGCTCAAGGTGTCCAGAGCTCAAACAAAAGTAATTTGGCTAGTGTAGTTGGTTTTGAGCAGTGTTCTTGACATTTTAGTTCAACCAATCTAAAAAAAAAAAAAAATTTAAAAAATCCATTTATCAGCATGTGCAGTAGTCACAAATGGTTTAAGTAATAGTAATAATAAAGCATGAACTGTGAATTTTAGTGACCTACCTTTATTTTTTTTAATTATATAGTTCTTACCATTGTTAGTTAACTCCTACACGTATGAAAGCATATGCATATTTTATTTTGGGGTGTGCTGTGATACTACTTCTGGAAAAACAAATAGGTGCAACAGTTTTGCAGGCAATTATCTAGTATTTCATAGTTTCCAAGCTGCTCCTGGACTGCAGACCTGAAATAGAAAACATAAAAATTCCTTTCATTAAGGTATTTATCAGAAAACCTGAAGTGACAAGTGTTGGAGTAATTTGTAGCAAATCGTTATTACAAGATATGAAGGAAATTCTCCATTAATTAATTAATTAGTACAATCTTTGGACATTCATCCTTGATCTATAGATTATTTCACCTTTTTTTTAGGAGATATCACAATAATAAAGTTTTCACATTGTACTAACTTGTCAAAAAACAAAAGGCAATAACGTGGCAAAACCCTGCCAGGGCTGTAATCAAGGGGGTAACAGGGCAAGCCTATCTGGGCTGGGAACAGCCAGAAGAGCACATCTTCTTCATAAATGCAGGCAGGGTTCAAATGCATAAAATGCATAAAAGCAGTTGTTGAACTAAAGCACACAGACCTCCTAAAACATGGGATTCCTGGGGTGATGATGTATCATAGAATCGTGGAATGGGTCAGGTTGAAGAGTACCTAGTTCCAGCCTCCCTAGCTTCCAGGCAACACCACCATCCTTCCCAGAGGGCTCTCTCAGAAGTTGTCCACTGTCTCCAAGCAAGCCAGCAGCAGAGCAGGACTCGTGTCCCCTCAGCCCTGTCCTACTAGCTGGGAGCAGATTGAGTGCCTGGCCCTTTTGCCCAGGTGAAGGTGGGTGAGCACAATACAACTTAACTGGGCTGCAAGAAAAACACATGTGATGTCCCTGTTCTGTCAGCCTAGTGAAACTCCCACTTCCACCTGCAAAATCTGGAGGCCTGGACTATTTGAATCTGGAGGATTTGAGCCTTTTTAACCCTGGGCATGGCCATAGAGGTAAAAGCACAGAGTGGTAGACTACAGTAATCTTCAGGATATGTGGCATTGTTATATTCAGACACTGTGTAAGCCTGATACAATAGCTCCTTCCACATCTTATTTGAAATTGAACTATACCTTATTTAGGGCAGAGAAACATTTTCAAAATTGCCTGGACATCATAGAATTTTTAGAGGTATAATTTTCAGCTTTTCCAGTGATCAATTTTTTTCTTCAAGTCACTAGTTCACTTTCCCCTCATCTATTTGACTTTATCACGGGGATAGCTGTATTTGCTTGCTAGCATGAAATGCTGGAGGGTTCTACATACTTTGTAGTTTCAGATTTTGGTTTATCTTGCCAAAAAATCTGGGTATGGGGATGAATACAGATGTATCTTGTTCATCATATTTGCCTTCTGCATAGGGATACAAGGAAGCTTTCACTGGATGCAGAACATACTGTATTAATTTTGTAGATTTGGTTTTGCATGTGGTACAAGTATTTGTTTTGCTGGATTCTCAAAACTTCTGGAGAAAAGAAAAGGATTGTTGCCACGTAAATGTCTTTCCAGAAAACAGCAAACAAACTGAAGAGCCAAGATCTCCATCGTGGCGCCGCTCAGCTGACCTCAACCACTTTGCACGAGGAGGGAGTTGCCTGTATCTGCTGTAGTTGTTTCACTGCAGATGAAAAACAAAGGCAAGGTTTCCTCCTACCAGGGTTTTGTCAGAAAGGGAAATCTGCTTTTTGTACACACATCAGCAGTGGCTGAGGGATGGGGCAAGTTTTACTTCCTGGTGGCATGTATGAAACACCCTTTAGTTGTGAGAAAATCGTGTAAGTTTTGAAGAAAGAAGACTAAGAATAAAGCAGGGAGTATTAACTACAAATGAAGGGGACAGTCCTTAAGAGGATAATTTTCTGCTTTTAAATCTGGTGCCCGTATTAAAATTTCTCCCAGCAGCATGTGCATGACTGATACTTATTCAGCTGATAGCGCAAAGCAACAGTGACCCTGGCACCAATGCCGAGGCAATATTTACAAAAGGATGAACTATTTTCGAACAATGTCTTCAATGTACTAAGCACAAACAAGCTTTTCTTCAGCATCAGGCATGCATGTTGACTCGTTCCAACGATTTTGTTCATGTACAAATGTATTCATTGTGGACAATGCAAGGAAAATGTCATTCTCTATTTATATCCTAGTTTCCCTTTGTCCTCTTTACAGTATCTTGGGGCAGTGATGCAGAGCAGAATCTTGTTCTAAACTCCTGCTATTTTTCTCCCCATCTTCTGAAGCGCTCACAGTAGCAGAGCCGCAGCGAGTTAAAAGGCTCCCTACAGCAGATTTTTTTTTTCTTTTGAGACACAAAGATTGTTCTCTCTCCCTCCACTTCCCAGCAGAGAAGATCTAAGTCCTGCCTCTTGCTCCATCACTCAGAGCACATAATGGTCTTGGCAGCAGAGGATGTGGTGGTAGCAGCATTTTGAGCCATGTAAGTGGATGCACCTGGCACAGCAGTGTGAATAAGCAATGTTAAGGCAATTTTCTCCCAGCAATATATGAAACCATCCACTTCATGAACAGCCTCTCTGTGATAAAGGCTGCCTTTCTGTTGACTTGGATAAGTTCCCCAGTATGGTCCAAACAGAATAATGGAGGACTTTGAAAGAAGGGCCCTTGTACAGAAAGTAATTAATCTTGCAGCAGAGGGGCAGGGAGAAAGATTTAGTGACACTTGAAAACTAAAAACAAACCCCCAAGTCCTAGGACTAAACTAAAAAGCACAAGTGCAGGCTCACACTGTGTTTTCATTGTAAAACAAATAATCTGTCCTGAAAGCATCATTCTTGGGCAGGTTGGCCACCATTTCAGGTAGGAATTAGGAACATTATTTTAAAGGATATTTCAAGGAAATTCTGTTTTACCTTTCAAGCATCATCTGATTTTCTTCAAGGTGGAAGTGTCCCCTTCTCTCAGCTGTGGCATTCCACTCTGATAAGCTCCACTTTATTGGTAAAATTATATGCATTGGCATAGTGCTATAATCATATCTTTACAAAAAGATCAAGTGATAAAACTCCTTACTTCTACAATGATAATAATGTAAATTGAAAGCTCAACATTAAATAGAGTTTGCTTTTAATAGATTTCTGCACTCTTTCCAGCTATGTGTATACAAAGAAAATAGTCACGCATGCCTCAGATGCAACAGTGAAAGGAATATAACACATTCCACATGTTCTAAGAAACTGAAAAACTCACATTTCTGAAGGAAGAATATGTGGCTGGTTTTCAGTGGGAGACTCCTGAGGCCTGTGTACTCACTTGAATGGATCTCCAGTAGAGAACATCCCTTATACACATCCAATGCGGGCATCAAAACATTTACTGATGATAATGGATTTTGTAAGAAAGTAACCCTTTTCTTTCCCCAGATAAAATATCTCAATCAGGTTGAAGCAATTTTGTTCTCTGAAAGAAGAGTTTGAGACTTAATGAATATTACCAAGTGAAAAAATTTTAACCACATAATGCATTTTAGATTAAGGGTATATAGAACACCAAATAAATGAACTCTTCTTGCAATTCATACTTCTAATAATGCATGATTTCATATGCTTTAGCATATAAAAGATTAGATAGCTTGAAAATTAGAGCAGTCAAACTTTTAGCTCAGTGTGAGATGAAGATAAGGAGTATTCAGTCACCGAAAACGTCTTTCCTTCATCACCGTCTAACTCATCCTTAAGGAATTTTTAAAATTACAATTGAGCAATTCTTAACTACTGTACAAAAATAACTTCTATTAGCTGGAAAACATTTTAAGATCTTTCAACTTTAGGGTATAGAGATAAACTGCCATGTGAAGGCTTGCCTTATCACTCCCATAAATTGAAGTTTGACAAAGGTTGGTAATTCTGACATTTGGAGAGACGATTAAACCCCCTAAATGATTGAAAACTAAGCATAACCTTCAAGATTAAATGAAGATTAAATTATCATCTATTATGGATGTATGCAATATATATGATTTCAACAGTTAGCTGGCAGCAATCATTCATTCTCATTTTTCATTAAATTTTTAGAAAGTGGAATCCCCCAGAGTTAAATCTGGCATCTGCAACTAAGGATAGTACTTAAATACAATTAATTTGGTTGTACTCTAGTTTATTGTTCTATTTTTTTCAAAAAATTTGTATAACTGCTGCATCACCATATTGAAATTGCTCAGACAAATAACTGATCAGTCCCTGTTCAAATAATGAAAAACCTTTGGAAGTGTTTTAATATGATGTGAGTCTTTAGTGAGCAGCAAGAAAAATATGCTCTCTTCAGTAAAGTTTTTAAAAATGTTTTCTCAGTATGCAATATGTGTCAATACAGAAGATCTTTCCTGCCAAAACATAATTTTATCTAAGGGCAAGCCTTGGAAAATGTTACTTATCACGTTCTTTTAATCAGATAATGTATAATGAATAACTGCAGCTAACAATATTTTATGCTTTTGTTGGTACTGAAGCAACTGGTATTACTGCTTTTTGTAATTTCACATTTCTTAGCAACAAAAAAAGTTTAACTTCTGTTGTTGGAAGCTATGCTAGGATTATTTTCACAGTCTGCTCAATTTGCCTGTTCTTACATCTGACAATCCACCATAAGCAATTGAGAAATATTTTCTGCACAAGCTACGTTAAGCCTCATAACAATTATTGCTATCTTGGCTGATCCACTCAAAACCGTTTCTCCATTTAATCCAAAAACCTAAAGCTCCTTCTTTTCAGGCAGCGTATCCTGCCTCATGGAAGGCATGTTACCACTATAGTCATGGTCAGAATCTGGGCACAGATGCAATGGGAGTTATTAAAGTTAAGTTGGCTCAATGTTAGATAATAAATCCTCTGATTATTCCCCTTCAGTGCTGGGTCCCACCCCTGGACACTGTGCTTGACCTACGGACAGTACTGAGCCTACAAGAAAAGCTTGTGGTCACCATTTTTAGAGACAAATCATTTGCATATGAGGTGACTGTAGCAGCAGTTCTTCTGGTGTCACCACATCTAGTCTGGGCACATAGTGAAAATGGATCTTTTTACATTCAGTGGTAGTTCAGTTTAGCAAAGAAATTTAGGATTCATTGGGTTTAAAGGTACAATATGAACATAAAGCCTGAAACGAGACAAGGGTTTGGGAAATAAGAGAGACTTCAGCAGAGATATGTGAGGTTCAGCACCTGAGAAATCCTTTTGAGAGGGTGAGTACTCAGCACTTCTCATAGTACTTGTGAGATCTTTGTTTTGCTCTGAATGGATTCAGTAATTTTCAGGCTGTGGTGTCACTTCAGTGTCTGAGCCAGTGCCTTGAACCTGGAGCCATCCCTGTTATTTCTGTTTGGAGCAGGGTGCATCTCCAGGTAGCACAAATACCCAGCACCTGGGAGAGTCATTTGACACATCCACCCTTGCACTGCCTGTGGGCTGCAGGGACCCTTCCAGTGCTGTGAGGGCAGAGGAGCCCTCCTGACCCAGGTGGAAGCACAGCAAGCCCAGCCCTGCATTCAGCCACCATATGCTCATGCTGTCCCTGCCCAGTGCAGTTAAATAAATGTATGTTCTTTATTTCCTGGCCTTCACTGAATTGGACACACATCCTACAGTTGGCTGTGATTTGTATTTCCTTCAGCACCTGTAGTCTGTGGTATGCACTTGGCCACTGTGATATGTAAGTGTTTTATAACAACTGGACTGTGTGGGAAACTCGGCTCTGGACAGGTGACATTTTTGATGCTGTGGAACAGATGCAAGCTTCCGTAATACAAAGTGGTTGTTTTTACTGAGGCCATGAAGTGCAAACATTTTTTTTATTTATTTCATAATCCAACTTGTATTTTATACTTCAAAGTCAGAAAACCACAATAATTTTGCCAGAAAGAAACCTTTCTGAGCTGGCTGGCTCTAAAGATGAATGCCACATCTAAAGATGAATGCCACATTCATAAACCAGAGGTTTTCTTTTGCAACTGTAAGTACCAGAAGAGTTTGGGATCTGTGAGGGAGGCTACATGCCCCCAAGCAGGGTCCATAGCTAAGGAGCCAAGGAGCTGGGAAGCTCCTGAGCAGGCTGACTCTGCATGGAGTTGCCTGCACACTTCAGTCCCACCACCCAACAAGCACTACATCTGCTTGGGTTTTTGTCACCCTGACACACATTCACAGTCCTGGGCCAAGCATTTCTTAGACATGGAGGGATTGAGAGATGGGATCAGGCAGACCTCAGTCCTTCAACCTTTTGGGAGCATGTTCATGGGGCAGAACAGAAACATCACACCCTACTTCTAGTCTGGCAGAAGCTGAACAGCATCACTGACTTTCTGCTCAAGTCCTCAGGTGAGCGCTCCCACTCTCTCCAGGCAAAATGTTTTAAGTGATGGATAAAATTAAAGTATTATTTACACCAGAGAAGCTAATAAAAAGGAGTGGAGTTTAGTTTTCATTTCAATTATAAGTGAAATTTCAAAGACTGTATAACACTTAAGCTGTAATAAACAAATGGCTAGAAGGGAGAATAAAATGCTGGTACAATCTTTAGAAGCTGGTAGTGTTCAGAAATTTGGCAACCATCTCCAATATTACCATATAGTATGGGTCAAATGTCTTCATGCTGATCTTTTTTTTTTCCCTGTAGCAAAATGATTTGTTCATTAAATTGCTATTTATTTCAAATATTCCTGGGAAATAAAGCCTCTAGTCTGTAACAGTGACAGGTCACTGAAAGGTGGCTTTCATGTACTCAAGCACTTCACACGTTCTAGGTCAGGCACCCTTGATGCGTGTCCTTGTGCAAAAGCTCCTGTAGGATGTTCTACTTCACTCCTTAGACAGAGGCATTAAATTTGACAGCAAAATTGCTTCCACCCTCTTTATATCAGTAACTGCATAAAGGTAAGTTAGAGCACATGGTTTTAATTTAGCCTTTAGTGGTTTTATTTGGCAGGGGAAAAAAACTGTTGAGCACTAACCTTGAATTAGAAGCTGACCTCCGAATTAGTCAGCCTTTTTCTTGTAAATGCATTTTGTAGAGTATAAACATGAACCATCTATTTACATAACGTTAGTGACAGCCAAATGATTTCTTAGGAGCATTAATGCTGGAAATCCCAAACACTCCTTCCTTGCTGGAGAATGGTTTATAACTCTGGAGCATAATCTCTCCAGCAAGTAACTGCAAACAGAAAAGGCTGATCTTTTTCCAACCAAATTTAGGATTTCTCTGGTATTTCACTAAGAAACCCCAGATAATGATTATAAGCTGCTGTTAAATGAAATGCAGGTCACCTCCCAGGGTGCATTTAGAAAGCTCTGACAGTGCTGCTGGTGGTGCAGCCTGCTCCTGTCCTACAGTGGCTTTATAGGAGATGCTGTGAAAAAGCAAAGAACAGCCTGAATGCAGCTTGGCACTGCAGAGCCCTGGTGCAGAGTACCAGTGATGGCCCTGAGGGATGTCCAAGGACAGGAACCCCATGGTATGCCTGAGTTTCTCCACCTGTCCTGTTGCTGGTTTGCTGGGAGCCAAGGGCAGTGAGGAGCAAGGAATTTCAGGCTGCCTGAAGCTGACATCCTACTTCAACCCAACAGCAGATCTTCAGCACCCCTCTGCTTTCTCAGCTGGAGCAGCACAAGAAGCCAGCATAGAAAACGGATGGGTCCTGCACATGTGCTGCTGCCTCTGACATGTATGCAAGCCCTGCATCCTACCTGAGCTCACGGCAATGTCTTAGAGTTTTTAGGGTTTTTTCTCAAATCCAGGTAAAATGAAAGCCATGAAATCCCACCAGACTTCTAAGTTCCAGTGTTTCTTTGAGTGTGAGCTTTACTGGTTTTAAGAATAAAATTTTACAAAATGGATATCTTAACAATGATGAAAAATAAATCTGAAAAATATCAGAGTAATTTGTGTGAAATATTCTTCAGGCCAAGGGGGTATTTAAGAGGCTTTCAGAAGCAGAAAAGTTACTTGGCTCATTTTTGTTTATTTTTGCCCACTTTGTGGATGTCATAGTTTTCCTCGTTATTGTTGAATAAACAGCAGAATGTCCTTTCTTTTTTTTTTTTTTAAACTGTATTTTCAGCAGGTATTTTTAATACTATCATTATTATCATTATTATTTTTACTGCAATAAGAGTACATACCATAGCATAGCACTTCTAGCTCGCTCTACGTTTGTTGGCATGCCCTGCCATGATATGCCATAAGAAGTCTGTAAATTAAGATGGTATTTTTCATGCTTTCAGCAACAGCAGCAAGGTACTCTGCTCTTTGCTGTGTGTTGTTATTATTAGCTCTCCCATGATCGAATTCCAGCCTCGGGCACTGGTTGTGAGATGGGGCCGAGTTCTGATGGCAGGTTGCAGCCCGTGGTTTGTCTGGCTGTGTTTGCCCTGCCTAATTCATGATAGGGAACACAAAGACTGGGCTGGACGGAAGGGAAGTGCACAGCCATTTTAGGTATCCTCAAATTACTGCTTCCCACTTGTCTCCAAACTAGAGTAAAGTGGGTTGTGTTTAACATAAAAGGTGGGAAGGGTTTCACTCCAGGCAGAGGTTTATCAGTCCCAGCAGCCTCTCTAGGAAGTGAGAATAAGAAAGGAAGCATCTGAAGGCTTCTCAGATAACCAGCAGCAGGCCACTTTCCCCTGCCCAGCACTGTTTTGCTCACTGGCATCCTCCATGGGGGTGCCACCGGGCCACTTGTGCTTGGCATTTGGGGGCCAGGTTGCAAGAGGCACAGACAGTGTTTCTTTGTTTGCCAGTGTTGTGAAACACTCAGTTCAGCAACCCTGCTGCCCTCTTGTGCAGCATAGAGCCTTTCCCAAAGATTTGGCACAAATACTGTCACTCACTGCCAATGAAATAAGGCAGACACCTTCCTCTCCCACTGAGAGCAGGAACATTGACTCCTGCAGGTGTAGCTTGTCCTTTCTCAGGCCTCCTTCCTCTGCTGGCCTGCAGTGTGCAGCAGAAAGAGTGTCCTTGAATAGGCCAGCTCTCTCCAGGACTGAGGGGTGACAGGCATTCATTATGCTCATTCAATAGAATCACAGATCCACAGAAAGGTTTGGGTTGGAAGGGACTTTAAAGATCATTTAGTTCCAACACCCCTGCTGCGGGCAGGGGCACCTTCCACTAGACCAAATTGCTTCCAGCTCCCTCCAGCCTGTCCTTGAACACTTTGAGGAATGGGGCATCCACAGCTTCTCTGGGAGATCTATTCCAGTGTCCCACCACCCTCACAGTGAAGAGTTTCTTCCTAATACCTAGCCTAAATTTGTTCTCTTCAGTTAAAAGCCAATCCCCCTCATCCTGTCACTACATTCTCTAGTAAATAGTCTCTCTCCATCTTTCCTGTAGGCTCCTTTCAGGTGATAGAAGGTCACAATTAGATCATCCCAAAGCCTTCTCTTTTCCAGGCTGAAAAATCCCAATTCCTCTAGCCTTTCCTCATAGGAGAGGTGCTCCATCCCTATAATCATCTTGGTGGTACTCCTGTGGACGCTCTCTAACAGGTTGATATCCTCCCAGCTGATACTAATTTTGGTCATTTATTTTACTTTCTGTGTTCAGACATTAAAGCAGTGTCCCTTCAAAAGTGGAAAAAGCAATTTTTCCATCACATTTCAGGATGACCTTAAGGAATATAGCACTGTGTGGCTGAGGTGTGTCCTGCTGAGGCAGGAGGATATTTCTTATCTTCAATAAAGCCCATAGAAGTTTCCTGTCTCCCTTCTGAACTGCCTGGTCCTGAGCTTGGACCCACCTGGGAAATGAAATTTTGCTGCCTTTTTCTCTTTAGCAGATCAGTCTTGAGCTATGCAGGGAGTCTTGCTGGCTGCATGCTCCTCTGCTGCTGAAAGAGCTCCTTGTCCAAACAAAAAAGGATTGAATGAAAATTTTAGTATGATTAAAACACACTTCTCATGGGGAAAGCCTTTGCCTGGCCCATCAAGGACATTTCTGCTCCAGAATAAGTTAGAGATCATAGCAAAAAAAAAACAACCCAAACTTTTCTAGGTAGTTACTGATATAAATAAAGAGCAAGAAGTATTCTTGTCCTTTGCCTGGCTTGCTTTGTGTCCAAGACTGAAGTGTTCTGCTTGCTCTGCTTTTCAGTAAAATCTCTAGTGCTAGCAATTTTCCTATGTAGGAGGGAAAAAAGAAGTGCTGGCAAGACTCTCTCAATCTGTCTCATCAGCACCATCATTAATTGAGCATTTTTGGTAGTGGATCAGTTTTTCTAAGTTAAGGCAGTGAGGTATCTTTATTGTGGCCCACAAGACGAGCAGGGCACAGTGGGGCTCAGGTGAGCTGGAATATCTGCTGCTGTGTTTCTCCCTGTGGCTTTGGAGGGCAGCAGTTCCTCCCAAGGATCCCAGAGCCAGGCCACAGCTGCCACCAGGCTGTCCTTTGCTTTTCTTTTGCTCCTTCAGGTTACAAAGCTTTGAATTTTCTTCCAGCTCTGCGGTGGGCGACATGGATGGCAACTTATTTATGCTCCTGTTGTCTCTGGAAACCTCCAATTGGGTTCCTCCTGGCATAGTTTAACACGCCTACTGCCTGCCAAATATTTTTTTAAATCCTAAAAGCCTTTCTGTTGCTAGGTTGAAATTTTTTCTGCCTTTCAGATATAAAGTGACTAATGGGATACATTTCATAATACATCAGCAAGCATAATACTTGTTATTATCATATTTTAGTGCCCTTTAAAAATTACTGTGCTGGGAGGATGGGGTAGTATGTAAATTGTACATCATAAAGACGTAGGGCAAATTCTTTGTTCTTTGATAATCACATTTTATAATTAGGGATTAGGGAGATGAGTTTAAAAAGTATCGGTGTGGGGTTTTTTAACCAATGTTTTTCAGGAGATGAACAAATGTCCAACAGCAGACATTAGGTGTTAAGACTTGTGTGGAATTTTGATGCTGTAAACCTCATCCTGGTCTGGTACAAATCTCTCTCAGGTTTCCATGTTCACAGGCTGGGAACACAACTTCTCCTATCCTGTCTGGATTGCTGCTGGTTTTTCTCCTCCTGCTGATTCCTCCTCTGGTTCTGTATTTGTAGACAAGACAGAACCTCAACCCATAGGAGAGCAAATGAGTGGAGAAGTCATGTGGACCAAAAGGAGTAGTGGACACTGACACTGGATGACATCTTGGGATAGCGTTGAATGTGCATTCAAATGAAAAGTGATGAGGCCATTTAATCAATAAAAGTTCTTGTAGTTTTTGTCTTTTCATCTTCTGATAACAACTCTTTATGCCTGAGACACAGAAAGAGTCACTCTAAGTCACTCTCAGTCACAGGTGGGATAGTTCTAGCTCCTGAAAACCCACAGGAGCCATGCTAAAAGAAACGGGCTTGGAAGATTGATCTATGGCTTAACAAAACAAACAAATTCCACTTATGCAGGTTCATGGATTCTAGAATAAATAACACTTGCCTCCTGCTTGACTCCTCTGGGGACTGTATACATGGAATGGTGCATTCCCTAAGTGTTGGCAAAAGGAGAGCCCAGCTCTGTGCTGGGGAGCCCACCTCAACCTGCTGTGCAACACTTCTCCTGTTTTTGTACTCTTAAATGTTCCATGGATTGATAATATCCAGTGAGAAACTGATATTACAGAGATTTCTCCATGCAAGTGTGTTTAAAACACCAGGCAATTTCAGTTAGCTGCAGTGCAATGGTTTTGGGCAATAAAGACCTAAGGTTTTTGTTAGCACCTTGAAGCTGTTACAGGATAAAGCTTGGTTATAATATGATCCAGGACATCATGCTGGCTCTGTTATGCCTTCTTACACAGTAAGTGAATTGGCAAAATAGTTTGTGAAGATTCCTCTTGAGCATTTGTTCACTCTTCTTAAAGTGATACCAAGAGGTCTCATTGTAATTTTTAATTGTTTTCTAGCCCTCCAGTTGAAGGTAACAGATTTATTTATTGTAACTGATAATAATGAACTCTGAGCCTAGTTTTGATATAAAAAAAAAAAGTGTTCAAATCTGGAAGAAGTCTAAATTCACATAAGTCTAGAAAAAATAGAAATTGTGACGTTAAAATATTTTATTTTAGCCACATAGAATAATTTGGGTTGGAAGGGACCTCTGGAGCCCTCCTATGGTACACCCCCTGCTCATAATTGGACCAGCTTTTACACAGTTCAGGCTCCACGGTGCCTTGTTCAAGTGAGTTTGAATATCACTGAGTTGGGGTTTTTTGTGCTCTCTCTTACTTGAATAATTTGCAAAATAAAATTCAGTCCTAATGTCTGAAACAAGGGCTGCCCCACAGTGTAGGAATTTTGCTTTCAATGGCAAAATTTTGTTTGCCTTTGAAATTCCTTGACACATCTCAATAGCAAAGAGAAATAAAAAATCGCTGTTTATAATCCTGAAGAAATAAAAGCATAGAAAAAGTCTAATCTCATCATTATTTTTAAGGCAAAAATTGAAGCGATGATGACATTCTTAGCTTTGAAAAATACATTTCTAAGTATGATTTTAGTTACGTGGAAAAACTTCTATGCAAAGTCATTGGGAAAAAAAAACCTCAAACAAAAATCTTTAAAGTATATTAATTGTACTGTGTACTTTCTCAGGTTTTTAATTTTCAATCTGACATGTGCATGGCAAAACTGAGTGCCATACAGTGGACTCATTTTGATGACTCAAATCTGCATTAGGAAGAGGACTACGCAAAAGAAATGTTTTTTTTTCTTTGTGTTTTTAACAATTTTGCCAAACATATTAGAAAAAGTGTTATTGAAATTTTAAGGGTTTTTATAAGACACCAGCCATGTCAGACCTCTCTTCAAGGCTATATAAAACAAAAGGATCTGAATTAGATTTTCCAGCCCTTTTGCTTGTTTTTATTCAAGTTCTGCAACTGTTAATATAAACATTTTTTTCTCTTTTAACTAAAATATTTTCATTTTAGCTGAATGTCCTACTTCATCTCCAACACTCTAACACCATATGAATGAAAGGATGTTTATCAGCCAGCTTGCACGTTCTGGTCAAGGACACAGAAGCCTCATCCAATGCTCTGGTCTTACAACTATCACTCATGTTATTCCTCATACTTTCCTTCCTACCCTTGTCTGTTATTTCTCCCATCATTCATGACACAGAAAATATAAAGTAAATACTGAAAGGGAGCATCTGCATTTTTTTCTGTTCCATGTTGTCTTGCCCACACACATTTGGAAGGATGAGTAAGTAAAAAATGTTTCAACTGTCCAGGCTTCCCATCACATATACATTTATAGTATTCCCAAAAAGACATCTAACTTGTGTCTAACCTCTGAAAACCAGAATGTTGCAGCTTAAACTATCTTTCACAACTTTTCTATACAGTTCACTTCTTACAAACACATCCTACCCAGAAAACACAGAGGAATAAGTAGGTCTTGAACTGAAAACCCATCTGAAACCTTTTCAAGGCTAGAAAGTGAGAAGCAAGGCATGGGATCAGGGCCATCTCATGTGAGAGCTGAGGCTCAGTGTTGGACCAAATCCACGACTCCTACAAGCACGGCAGTTTCCACAGAGTGAGAGTGCCAGTCCCCAGCACTCTGGTTTGGGGTCTGCTAACCAAAATGCAGGCTCTGGACCGGATAATTTCAACAAACTCAGATGCACAGCTCGCTGTACAGTTGGAAAGGTCTACATGCCCACCTCCTGTTGTTTCTGCCACCTGTTTTGGCAGAAACAACAAAATAGGTTTTGTGTGTGTGCCTGTGTGCATTGCATAATTCACCATCCAAACTGAATCCAAAATATTTGGATGGCGGCCTGCCCCACATTTGCTCGGTGGAGCTGGAGAGGCGTGCCAAGAGCAGCCCCAACAGCTGGCGGACCAGGATGCTCCGACCCCCAGGCTGGAGACACAATCCAGAGACTGTGCAAGTAAAAAAGGTCCTGTTCTTTTAAATCAGCTCTGTAGGCAGCTGAGGATAGGGCGGTGAAAGCAAAGCAAGGGTCACTTTCAGCCCAGATACAGACCACCTCTCCTACCAAAGCTCTGCAGCTCATTCATTCTTGAAGCATTTTATTTTGGTGGTGACCGTGAATAATTTCACAAATCACTGCTGTTGTACAGGTGGAAGCTCAGCTCAGTCACACCTGAGAGCAGCAAGCTAAGGACTTGAAGTGTTCTATGCACAACTGTAAATGTTCTTTTGCCTTTCAGTGCTGCTTGCAACCCAAGATTTCATTTGAGCTGGTATAATATACACTTGCATCATTAACAATTACCAGTCATTGTTCCATTTGGATTTCTCTTGCTAATTAGATTCACTCTGACAATCTGTATGGCCCATAAACACAACCCCAAAAGGAGTATCTTCCCACAGTGAACAGAATGGAATATGAATAATCAGTTTAATAATTGTATTTGACTTAGCTTCTCAACACCAACGTGTTAATCAAGAGCCTGCCAGGGCTCCCTGGTGGGAGAGCCCCGCTCTGCTCCCGACTGTTCTCACGAGAGGAGCTGGAGCTTGCCTGACTGCTTTGCCAAGGCTGCAAATGCCGTGTGGCTCTTGCACAAGCATTGGGAGCCTCCACTTTTAATTCTTGCAGGTTTACATGAGCACCCAGCTCTTCTCTGTCTGACTTACTCTTCTCTCACATTCTTGCCTTTCTGTCTCACCCCTCTCTATATAAAGGCAGCAGTGATGGAGACAATATTAGCTCCTAGAGGAGCTGAAGGAATTCTGGAATGTAACTTTGCAGTCCCTCTGTGAAAGGCCCTGCAGCCCCGAGCACTTCTGCTCCCCTTGCTGACCTGAGTGTTGGGGCAACAAACTTGGGCTGGAAACCATTTCTTGGCCACTTGCTGGGCCATGTCTGGCAGCTCACCACAAGAGCCCCTCTCTCAGTGCATCTGCAGCAAAGGCAGCAATGTAGCTTCCAGACCCAGGTTGCTCCGTATCTGACTGACCTAAGGCATAGCCAGAGGGTCAGGTTCTGCTCCTACCTGTTTGGTTAGGCCTCACCTGGGGTCCTACTACAAATTCCCTTCTCCACAGCACATGTATGAAAAGCCTGGTAATTGCTAGGCAGAGCAAGATATAGTTGGTTGCTTTGGCTATGAATCATGCAGACAGGCAGTTGTTTTTATTCATTTTTTCATTGCTTTTCCAAGCTTTAAGGAAAAACATTAAAACAAATGCAATTGCACGCCACTGCAACTGCTCCTCACAGAATGCCAGTGTTGGAGTCAGACCCCTGATGCTACAGCTCAGCTGCCAGGGGCTGGGGGTGGAAGAGCTGGCAGCTCCAGGCCAGAGAGTGGAATGTGGCTCCCAGGTTCATTTGGTACCAAAGCACTGGGAGGCACCACTGAGCTTTTCTCTGTCCCCTACTCCCAGTTATGCTTCTTGTTCCAGGGGCTGCTTTTGACCCTAATCCAAAGAAGATAGATATGGATATGCCGGTGGCTGGCAACAATTGGGGGCTGGCCTTAGGCTGGAGCAGGGAGCACTTGGATACTTGTGGCAGGAGGGTGCCTTTTCATCAAACTCCATCCCCATCACTACATGCATGTGCTCCAGTAACTCCCATGGCCTCCTGGGGAAGAGGCTCTCCTGGTCTCCCTTGCAGATCTTCTCTGCTGCTCTGCTGTTAATACATCTTTCCCAAAGAGAGGGGTAGGAGGGGAGGAGAGTTCATCTGGGCACCAATCCTTTCTCTTCTTAGCTGGAAATAGGTGCAACCTCAGAATCAAGGGGGCAGCACACAACTCCCCTGTGAGTATCTAATGCTGATTTTTCTTTTTCCTCAGTTCTTTTCCCAACCGATTCAGTCTCTGTTAATAGCAAAAGCCACCTCTGACATCAGTTTTCACCTGAGTGACTCTTTGTCTTTTACTTGAATGTCACCCTCCTTTTATTACAGCCATTCTCCAGGTGCCCTGCTCATCCTGCCTGACCTGCAAGCCACCTCCATGCCAGCAGTGCCTCATGGCTTTGTGCAGCACATTTCATCAGCACAGCGCTCACATGGGCCAGGAGCGTGCCATTAAGGCAAACAGTGAAACAAAATTGCTCCCAAAACTCCTGTTTGAAGAACTCTCACAGACAACTTCTCCTAACCTGAGATCTCCAGCCTCAGCACTCATGGTCTCCTCCTCTTACCAACAACACAATTTTTCTAATAATCTATTTTGTCTCCAGCAACATCAGCGGTTTCTCACTTGACATCATAGCAAATACATTAAAGTAGCCTAGATAAAGGAAATCTGGCAGATATCACCTGTCTGGAAAAATAATTGTTTTATCAAAGAGAACCATCGGGTTAGTCTGGCAGGATGTGCCTTTAGTTGCATTTCATCCCATTTTTGATGTGCCTTTGCATTTTTAATTAACCTTCAAGGCACGTTCCGAGGCCCCGCATACCAGTGAGGTTGGAGCTACAAGGGCGCCGATGGTGGCAGGATTATTTTTTAACCCTGCACAACTGAACCCGTTGTAATGGATATCCTGAAGTCACGGGGTCCCTCTCTGACTTGGCAGATCTATAAAAACAGTTGCTAGTAGACGTGCCACCTCTCATGCTGGTCTTTCCAGAACTGCTGGACAGACACGACCTGCCTTCCCGAGAGGAACACCGCCTGCTCTTTGAGCACAGTAACAATTCTATTTCCATATCCCTGTTCCCATTAAGCAGCCTTCTTTTACCCCTAGGATTTGTCTTCCTTAAACCAGAGCAGAGGTAAAATACTCCTTTGATTGCAGGCCATGCCTAAATTATCTTAATCTCATTTACTGCACAACAGTCTGACTTTGTTTTTCTTCCTTTCTTACTCTGAAGAACTTTTTCCCATTTTTTTCTGGAATGCTTTGCAAGTTTCAGTTCAGGTTTGCTTCTGATGCTTACACTTACTATTTTTCTATATGAAAATATTTTCTGTTTTTTTTCTATGGCCTCTAAATGATAAATTCCTCTTTCTGCAAGGCTCTCCAGAGTTAACCAGAGAACTGAGCATCCCAGTCTTGTGGAGCGAGCAGGCAGGGTGCAGACAGGGTGCCCCTCCACACCCCTGTCTCTGCCTTCCCTGCACAGAAGCCTCCACTTTCTCCACTGGAGTTGGCTTTGCTGAGGAACATTGCCCCACCTGTCAGCCTGCCCGCTGGCAAACTGAGCCTCAGACTCACACGTATTTGTGTTTATTCTCCCCATTTACTTCAAACAGCAAGAGCTGCTTAGTTCAAAGCTCTGCTCTGTGACTAGATCTCTAGTAACTTAATTGCACATCAAAACAGCATCGTCTCGTATGACTTCACTGATGAAGATGTTTGTTGGCTGTAAAATCCAAGGGTATCTGGGCCCTACCATTGCTAGTTTGAAGCATCACTGAGTAATGGAGGCTCCTCAGATTGCCAAAGCACTGAACGAAGATATGAATATTTTCCAAAAGAGTTTTTATTTCAGCCAAAAACATGATCAGCAGCTAAAGGTGTCAAGAGAAAGTGTACTTGTGACCCCGCAGCTTTGCTCCTGCTGAGTTTCACAGGCCATGGGACCGTCAGAAATGCAAAAGCTACTCAGCAAAACATTGGCACAAACTTCTTTGCTAGTAAATTTTTGCTTATCACCCTGAGGTGTTCTAACATATCAGAAAATGCTCTTCACTACCTGAAGAACAGCAGCAAGCCAAGTCCAAAGGTAGTGGAGAAGGTTTTGCTTGACTGTTCTCTCCAGTGCAGATGTGTGTGTGTTTGCCCCCGCTGCACCAAGGATTGTCTGGCCTTGCCTGCATGAGGTTGGGATAAGTGTCAACGGTGATTCTTTCAAAATCTGCTCCTAATTTCATCTATCCTCATCAAATACTGCTGTTGTCCAAATCCTGCTGGATGTGTCAGCCTAGCAGTAAAAGAAAACATCTCCTCACAAGAGCAGACACACCACAAGTGCTGTCATGTAGAATTTCATAGAATCATAGAATGGTTTGGGCTGGAAGGGACCTTAGACATCATCTGGTTCCAACCCTCTGCTGTGGCCAGAAACACCTTCCACTAGACCAGATTGCTCACAGCCCCATCCAGCCTGGTCTTGAACACTTCCAGGGACAGGGTTTCCACAACTTCTTTGGGCAACCTGTTCCAGTGTCTCACCACCCTCATAGTGAAGAATTTCTTCCTGATATCTAATCTGAACCTGTCCTCTCCCAGTTTAAAGCCATTCCCCCTTGTCCTTTCACTTCATGTTCTTGAAAAAGATCTCTTGTAACCCCTTTTAGGCACTGGAAGGTCCTGTAAGGTCTCCCTAGAGCCTTCGTTTCTCTAGGCTGAGCAACCACAACTCTCTCAGCCTGTCTGCATAGGAGAGGTGCTCCAGCCCTCTGGTCATCAAACTGTACAAGGTCTGAAGAAGTGAAGTCAGTCCATGCATCCTACAGCCCACCCTGTAGGGTGCTGTAGGACACCAGTCACATAAAACATCTGAGCTGTTCCCATCGGAATCCAAGCCTTAGCAGAGACACCCTGGCATGGCCAGCCCCACATCTCTCATTCCGCACTCGGCAGCCGGATGCGAAACAACAATTACATTGTGAAATGTCACGGGTCTGCCGGGAAGCAAAAACACATCAATATTGTCTCCTGGTTGCATCGAGCCATGATGATTTTGCTTGACTGCATGCCTGGATGAAACAACAGAGAACACAAACAGAGATGGGGCCAGAGCTTGCATGTGCACTAGTTTATCTTCCTGCCTTTCCAGTGCACCCATCGCAGCAGCGTCTGGGTGATAAGTCTGTCTCTTTGCAAAACAGGAAGACCGTGGGCTGGCTGGCTTCTCTGATGAGCTATAAATTACAGGGGTTTTACCTGGCTGCCAGCCTCGCTGTGCGCTGGCTAAGGCAGGCGCTAATGCAGGGTGCTGCGGTGGCCGGCCATGGGATAATTACTGTTATTGCATTAGGAGAGAATAGCTGGCACTTAAGAGCCGGAGGGAAAAAGAGTCCCAGAAATTGGAGCACTGAAGGCATTGCTAGCTCCGTGCACACAAAGGCGACCGACCTATAAATAATCTGACCTCTTTGTTCCAGTAAAATGGCACAAGAATTAAGACCCCGGTTCAGGAAGAAACTTAAAATGCATGACTAAACTCGGCATAGCTGAGCAGACCTATTGACATGCCGGGGGCCCGAAGGCATTTCTGCTCTGTGAGCCTTTGTGCTCACCTGTGAGAGTGGCTGCCGGAGGTGTCCTGCTGGCAGAGCTGCTTTCCAGAGGCTGTGGGGGGCCAGCTTAATTACTGCAGGTAAAGGAGCAAAAGCACCCTGCCAAATTTCGAGTGGGACTTCTCAATAGTCTCTACTCTTCCTCTGCTTTCTAAGTTACAGCTAAAGAAAGAGACCTCTGTTAACCTCAGTTACCTGATAGTAGCTGGCAATTTGAAAATTAAAAGCTGACATGTAGAGCAAAAATATGAAGTGTTAGAACATGAGCCTAACAAATGTAGCCCTGAAATTTTCCAGTAAAACAAACCCAAAACAAATCAGAGACCAAAAAAAAAAAAAAAGGAAAAAAAAAAAGAAAAAAAAAGAGATTAGCCAGCAGCAGGGCAGGTCATCTCTAGGTTAGCTTCACCCTGCATGTATATAATCTCTCAATTTTTGGGAGGAAACCCACCCGAAGCTGTGCTTGTTCAAATTTTAAAAGCTTGTTGTTAGGCTCAGAAAGCCCTTGGAATCCTTGATAAAGTAAAACTAGAAGTACTTGTGAAAAGAAAGCTTTGATGGTTGCCTGAGGTTCAGTGTAGCACCATTTACAAATATTTTTCTCCTAGCTCTTGATCACAGAGACTTAGAAAAAGTATACCTGAAAATTATTAGTGAATATTTTAATATATTATAAACCCTTCCCCACTCTTGCTTTTTATCTTTGCAGTAGAGAGAGAGTAAATAACTATTTTCCTCATGCTGGGGGTGGAGAGTAAGCATGGAGAATGTGCAAGACTGACTCAGCATCACGCACCACCAGCCCCTGGCCTGGCCCCCCAAGTCTGGGATGCACAACAAATATGTGTGTCCCAGGGTGGGTGTAAGAGCCATTCTGTTCCTTGGGAGGTGAGTAACAGGGTTTGGTAAGCAAACTTGGGTCAAGTGGGTGTCAGACTTGACTGTGTGCTGCTGGTTCTGCAACTTAGCAGCTGGCTGGCAAAAGAGTGATCCAGCAGCCCAGGTGAGGGGGAAGCAATAGTGATCTGTCAGATCACAAAAAGTGATCTGCCAGAAAGTTTACAGTGGACATTTGGACAAATGCAGGAAGTCCAGCCATGCTCATTAGTGCTGTGAACACCTGAACAACAGGGAGCTCTCAGGTGCACACCTGTCCCTTTTGCTTGCACTGTGTTTTGTTGCATCCAGGGACAGTAAGGGTGAGGAAAGAGCTACATTCTTCTCTTATGACTGCTTATCCCAATCCACAGCACCTCTCCACTGGCCTTCCCCGTGCCCCACATGTATCCACAGCCCCAAAAGCAAGCACTTTAAAACTGGAAGTGTAATCCAAGTTTGCACTGTAATTCTTCCTAGGTAGCTCAGTCGTTAGTTGCTGTGCAGCAATTAGGAACTAACAGCTCTAGCAGAGGGACATGGTGTTTTCTGGTGGCTTTTCCCAAGCTCCCAGGAGAGTTTGGGCTGTTGTCCTGGATGGCACACAGCCCCACCACGGTGTTATCCACCAGAAGCTCAGTGGCCCAAAGCTGTGCAGCACGGGCTGTGTGTGCCCTGGGTTTGCACAGTTTCCTGCTGGGATCCATGATGTTATAGCCCTGTTGTCCTCCTGTTTCTCATGCTCCTCCCATGTGCCCGGCCCCGGTGTCCAAAAGAGCCTCAGGATGCCGACAAAGCCGAGAGGCAAAGTTCATCTTTTTGTTCTGAGGCAGCACAGAGCCTGGCACAACTATTCCTGGTCCCTGACTCAGAGCAGAACCATCCTTGAAATAAATAAAACAAAGAAGGAGAACTTCTCTGGGCCTATATTTGACACTTGTATTCCCACACCACTTGGCTTTATATAAACATACGAATTGGTATGGTTGTTATTTTGACTCATCTGCTTAGCAATCATTTTATTTTAATCAATATTTATTTAACTCACCAGCTAGACAAAAGCTCCCTAATTTCTTCATCTGATTTAATTGATGTTCCCTGACAGAATGAAGCTAGACTGGATAAGACAGTACAAGCTGTGCCAGTCTTCTTTGGTTTGCATCTCTTTTAACAAGTCCTGTGACTGTGGCAGAGCCAAGGCACATCTTTCATCTCGCAGAGGAATTGGGACCATACGTGGCTGTATACCCCGGGACAAAGAGCCAAGAAACACGCCAAAACAATAAGCGTTGACACAATAATTAGCATATTGATTCTCCATGCAAATTACCTCTTCATACATTGTGAAACACTTCGCGTTGTCAGAGGACTTCAGAGGAGCCTGGAGTTTCTTACAGGCACCACAATAATTAAATATGTGTCTTCAGCTGTAACATTAAAATACAATTCTGGGTGAAGGATCATAGAAAGAAACATGCACGCTGTGCAGATTAAAATGTATGGGATATGTCTGACACACCTACCCCAAAACAGGCACCATAGATTATATTCCTGAAGGAGCTCTCAGACCATGGATATTTCAGGCCTTCTTAGAAGAACATTTTGCTTTTTATTTGAAGGAAATGATCTGTACCTTGTGTCACCTCAACCTCATGCCAAGGGTGAGGAGTGGCTGCAAGTTGAAGGATTGAATCACCAAGCTCAATCTTAGCCCAGTATTCCACTTGCCTGGAAGGAAAGGTTCACTTCAGCAAACGCTAAAACACACTGGCTTTCAGAGGAAGTAATTTTTCAAGCTCAGTCACAAGTGCAGGGGGAAAAATGAACTCTCACATTTACATCAGTGGAGCCACACAGTAACTATGATCCTGAAGTCAACACGTGGAAAAGCTTAAGTGTAGCAACCTGTAACTTGCTGCCCAGATTAGTTCATGCCCAGCTCTCTCTGCCAGCATTTAAAGTCTTTGTGAAATGCTAAAGTGTAAAGGGTAGCACCGTCTCTCAAGGCCAAAGTCAACTGATATTAGGAATGGGTACAGTAATTTTACAACCATTAACAGCATTAATGACCCTGTGAGCCAAGACAGAAAGCTGCCAGAAAGACCCAGAACTGCCTCTGCAAGGAGAAAAAAGTGCCTTGCCTCTACAGGCATACTGCACTGTTGTAAAAATCATGTAAATATCTCGACTGCAGGCTGAGAGGGCAGAGCTGTCTGCAGTGACAGAGACAGATCCCATCCAGAGACAAATGTGACACCATGAGGCACCCACCAGGATGCCTAGATTTCAATGTAGGTCAAGATACACCAGAGCAGGGTGGTTGTCGGAACTCAGGACATCCCTCTGGGAGTCCGGAGTTTCCGGGACCCCTGCCAGGGGGCTCAGAGACCCTGGCACACAGCCCAGAACACCAGCGGGTTCGATTACGAACCACGGAGCAAATTGCCACCTTTACACGAAGAGATAAAAGCCACAGCAGTTTAAATAGTGTAAAAATAAAGTACTCACAGGGTGTAAATATAGGTTTTAGGATTTTTGGTATAGGGGTTTTTGGGGACAACATGGAGGGTTTTGGGCGCGTCTAGCCTTTCTTCTTCTTCTTCTCTACCTCCATCTTCTCTGGTGATGTTGGCACTTTTAGATTGGTTTAGAGTAGAAGCTCACTGTCTAACATAGGTGATAGGTATTGGAAAATAATTGTAAACATGTTAAAAGTAGTGTGTAGTATATAAAGATAACACCACCCTGTGTGTGGACAGGCAGAGTGCCTCTGACTGTCCTGCTGAATGGACCTCGGCTGGGCAGGGAGAAAATTTTATAGATAAGATACAATGAACAACCTTGAGACCGAAAAACTGAAGAGCTCTGACTCATCCTTTGAACGCGCGGGCTGAAACAGAAACTTTTACCAACAAATCGGGGTCCCAAACCACACGGGACCCCACAGGGGGTGAGCCCTACAAAGGGAGCTGCTTCACCACTGCAAAGTTTTAGGAGCAGGTCACCACCCTCTAATGGAGGGTCCTGAGGGTCATTGAGAAGACCAGAGCTCATAGATGGTGCCCTTCCCTTTCCCTCTGGCAATGCCCTTTTTGTGCTCCTCACCTGTGCTGCCACATGCCCCTGCTACCACAGCCTCTTGATGGAAAAACTCCAGCTGCCAGCACATTCAAGTGCTTCAGGCAAGGCTTTGCAGGGGGGCTTGGAAAAGGTCGTGGAAAGACCCAGACCCCAGTCCTGAGGGCTCCAGGCAACAGGAGACAAATGAAGAAATCTCATCTTCTCCAAAGGCACTCAGGCCAGCTCAAGATTTGTTCAAGCTTGGTTTTCTACACAAGCAAGTGGTACAAGGTCAGACACTCCTACAGCAGCTCCTGACACCATTGCCTGTTCTTGGTCAAGCATGGCAGGACTGAGGATCTCTGTTATCACCCAGCTCCTGAGAGTTTTCATGCAAACATTTCCCTTTCCTGGTTTGCACAGGAAGGCATGACCAGAGCAGTTAGGGGTGCTGGCAGAGGACATGGAAGTGCATATGGATTCACTGCGTGTCTGTCCCCCCCGCAGCAGAGGAGCAACTGATTGCAGCTGGAATCAAGGGACACACCTGCTCCAAGGCCAGGTCCTGGCTTCCAAGCCTGCACACCCAGAAATGAGGGGAGGTCCCAGCCCTGGGGCATTGAGTGGCACCATTTGAAATAGCTTTCATTCTGGTCCAAGTGCAATCCAGCTCCTCCACTCTGCACCCCAACAAGTCCTGGCTGTCAGCAAAAGCTGCCATCCTTGAAAACTGCCCGTAATTGCAGGCTTTCTGGGCTCAGAGGGAAAGGGGAAGGACTGGATAAAAAGACACCTTGGGTCTCTGAAACACAGAAGCCATGTCTGAGTCAGTTCAATAGCCTGTCACAGACTCAATAAAAGATTAATCAAATCACCCACAATGAAAGCAAGTTTGGCATCCTTGTCCCTGGGCTAGTGGCAGTGCAGAATCCTCACACGCAGTTTCTTGCAATTGATGCTATTATTTGGGAAAGGCCTCAAGTACTGTCCTGTGGGGGCTAATAAAAAACCCACCCCAAACCCAAAAGGATGCATGGGCAGAATAGTGATAGAAATTTGCACTTTTCCTGCCTGTGAACAATAATTCATGCAGTTTGTGCTTTATCGGAGCTAATTTAACCCAGTTTTTCATTTGAACTACAGGAAAGCAAGTTCAAATAGGTTTCTCTAACATGAAGGACATCTTTTAACCCAACTTTTGCTCCTGTTCACCCCACCCCCACACAGTGCTATTAAATGGCTTGAAACATGACACAAAAATACATGCCTTATCATATCAGTTGGCTTCTCTCACTAGAGCAGCCCTTATCAACATTCAGCAGCCCTATTAATGCAGTCCCCTTCAATCAGCATGAAAAAGTAGCGCTCCACAGATCTCTGATCCGTCCCCCCCAGTATCATAGGCCATTTCTGGATGCCAAATCAAGAGCAGGAGCTCTTCTAACACCAGCAGTTTGCTCCTTTACATCTGGCCTGCATGCCCGTGGTCCACAGCCCTCACAGCTTGCTCCACAGCAGCTCCCTGAGCTGCCAGTCTCACATGAACCTGTCCTTCCCTGGATGCAGCTGCTGGAGCCCTGTCCTGCCCCGCTAGGCTCCTTCCAGTGGCAAGGCTGGGAGAGCCCTGTGCTTCTGCCCCTTCACACACCTCTAGGTTTACCTGTGTAAGTATTACATGTATTGCACTCTAAATGCAAACTGCTCTGAAAATATATCATAGATTTGCCTCAATCCTGCACTACACTCTTGAGAGATGTGATGGAATAAAGTGCTGGAAAACCATTCCTCCATGAACTGACAGGATTTTTGTAGAAAAGAACTGTGGAGACCCAAAGCTACAGAGACTACTGCAAGAAGCAGAATTTCAGAAGTCAAACTGTTCAGGAACTGGAAAGTGGACACCCTCAATGGGCACTGAATTTGAGTCTGAGTAAAGTTGGGTTGAATTAAATCCTACTTCCAAACCAGAGAAACCCAGACTTTGGCATCTATACCTCTGTTCCTTTTAGTAGCAACATGTTTACCACGTTGTAGTCCTCATTGGATATATTGGCAAGCCCTTTACTAACATTTTCCCTTGGGTTATTTTCATTTCATGGGTGGTTGAATTTAATTTAAGATGCCAAAAAAACTACAAAATAATGTAAACAAGTGTTTTCAAAATTGTTTGCATCTCTCCAGTTCCCCCCCATGGAACTGGGGTGTCCTTGAGATATTATACTGGACCTTAGCCAACAGACTGAGAAATAGGATTGGCAAAAACAGAGGAAGGATGTTGCAACACACCAGCTGGATCTTTTCCCTTGGGGTTTTGAGTTTGGTCTGGCCAGAGAGGCTGGCAGGAGGTGAAGGGGACAACCTCTCCACTTTTGCTCCATGTGAAGGCAGGTTTGCAAGGAAGAAGCCTGTGTTCTGCAAATGCCTCTTGGGCAGAGTTTACACCAGGCTTGAGAGGTTATTTGGGGTCCACAGGACACCCCAGGGCGGTGTTTTTCCCCTGAGGCTTCATGGCCCTCTTTCAGGGCATGCAGGTCAGGTAGGGAGACACAATCTCTGCAGACAGCTTGTGTTGCAAGACAGAAACTGCAATGCATGGTTGCTAGCTATGGAAAACTATCCAGGGAGAAGGTTTCTCTCTTACGAAATGCCCCTCCTGATCGTCCTGCAGAAATCATCCTTGCCCTTGCTGCTGCTGCCATCCCTCAGCTTTTCAGTTCTACCTTTGACTTCCTTACAAGCTTTTAAGGATGTCTCCACACGAGGCTGCTGAGCAGCGCCAGCTTTGCTGCATTTCCTAAAATGTGCACTTTCAGTTAGAGGAAAAGAAACCCCAACACCCATCTCAGCTCCACAGTACTGGTGCAAATGGTTTAAGTTTACTGGGGCTTATCAGATAGAATTCCAGCTAATCAAAGGTCAATTTCTATAGCTAGAGTGTTAGTTTATTATTTTAGGGCACTGTTTGGTGGTGTTATTGACATTTAAAATGGTGAAATGAATGGTGGAAAGATTTCCCCTTCAAGTATTTAGTCATGTGCACAAAAGCAGAGAAGTTTGTACTTTCCTGACCATTTTGTTTCTCGATTTCCAACATCATTCTCCAGTGTCTGGAGAATTATTGCACACAAGAAAGAATCATTCCACAGTTAAATAAAAGTGCATGTACTTTTTGTAGGAAAGGAGGAAAAAGCATGTCTTTTTATATTGCCTTTAAGAACTGTTACCTTGTAGGAATGAACTAAATTCGGACCAGTCACCTAAAGCCCAAACACAAGTATTGCCAAATCTAGAAAAGATGCCCTTTTTCTAGACTTCTAGTTTGCATTAGGTTGAACAAGAAAACAATTTCTTAACGTTCTTAACATTACCCCCCACACACACCTTGGTACAGCTGCAATTCAAAAGGTGTAAGTTGCTAACATTTATGGAGAGACACTTATTTTTCTGTTAATCTAGGTAATCATAGGTTCTCAGTGCCCTCTGCATGAAACTCTTCTGTTTCTTACCATCTGCACACATCGTCATCATCAGGGCAATTAGTGGTGATAAAGAAAACTGTAAGAGAAAACTTCTTTCAGAACTTTTGGCTTTGGTGCTTACAAGGCACTGTATCTGCCACACGAGCATTCAGCCCACAGAACTTTGTATTTATGTGAGGTGAACAGCATTTTCTTGAGGAAAAGGAATGAACCCCTCTTGCCAGACAATTTATTAGGGTTTTGTCATTGTTTTGCTGGAGTGATTTAGGCATGACTGGGGAGCAGGCTCTTCAGGAGCCATGGATTACACAACACACAAAAAGCTTGATAGTGTCATTACCACACCTCTGTTTTTTTAAATACACTTCCTCCTGCTTTTAGGTTGGGCCCAGTTATTCATAGGGAACACCTGGCTCTGCATAAGGAAGCACTAAATCCTTCGCCTTCAAAGCACACAGACAGCAAGGAAGGTCAAATATTACTCAGGGATTTCTCACCAGATCTGATCAGATCTCTTATTTTCTCACTAAAATGCAGCACATCATTTTTGCACATTCAGCTCTGGAGCTCTTGATTAAACCAGTGAAGCTAAACCACCTCCCTGAATGTCGCTAAAACAGGGAAACACAAAAATCAGCACTTAAATGTATCATTGGGCAACTGATCCCACTTAATCCCAGCAGCCCCTGGAAGTCCCTTACAGCACAGGATGGGCAGGGACCAGCCATGTCCCGCAGCCATGGATCATGCCAACAGCTTCACAGCCAGGAATGGCACCTCCTGCCCGGGGGCACAGGGTCTGCAGTCCCACAGCACGCCAGGAATCCTCAGCACGCCACCAGTGGGACCAGGAGAGCAGTCAGCCAGAGGGAAGTTCCAGGTAGCCCTTGGCTCCGTGCTTGTTTGCTCATTCTCTCCAGAGACCCTGAGTTGCCCACCCCCCAAACACCAACGCCAGCACAAGGGAGCAAGAGAATAATTTATCATTATTTGGAAGGAGCTGCTCTAGTTTTACTCAAAGGTAAGGGCAGTTGTAGATGAAAGAGCAACAAGGACAAGGACAGACCCCTGGCAGGTTTCTCTCCAGGTCTGTGCCCTGGGCAGGGCAGGCAGATAGGATCTGCAGCACCATAAATCACCTCACAGTGAAATGAACTGTAAAATAAACTTCTAATGTAAACATCACACAGGCAGGGGGTTGTTTTTTCTGTCTGGGAGCCCAAGTCTGGTAGAGTTTACTGGCTAACTGTGCTGGGCCCTTGTTTGGTGAGGTTACTTTTGGGTGTGGAGGCAGCCATCACTCTTGTTTGCCAGCAGGAGAGGAGGCTGGTGCTGCCATGAGCATCTTCTTGTCCTCTGGCATAATTTGCCTGCTCAGGCACTGGAGCTTTGCCCTCTTTTGCCATGATGGACTGTCTGGATCCTCCTGTCCCAGAAAGACACCCTCCCAGATACCCACCTAGGTGGCCTGGCAACGGTGTCAGGGGACACCCCAAAAGGTTTCAGCCTGCATCTTTCACCAGGGCCTGGGTTTTCTGATAAGCGGGTGCTCACCAAAGCTGTCTCTCCCTGACAGGTCCCTGCCCACTCCAGTCCTGCTGCTCACAGTCAGTGGGGCTTTGCTGCTTGCACCTTTCCTGGTCTGGCCCATTGTCCCTGCCGGGAGGGCCAACAAGTGCCCCCAGCAAGGAAAGCAGGCAACCTCTGAGACAAACCTGACCCACTGCAGAAATATCTATATTTTCACCTGTATTTATACTTCTGGTCCAGAAGGAGTCAGACTTCATGATGCTGAAGGGTCCCTTCCAGCTCAGCAGATTCTGTGATTCCATGACTGTGCTACACCAATACCTCCCTGGGGTCAGGGGCACACCCTGCCTCGTGTCAGCACAGTGGGACAGCATTGCTCAACACCTGTTAGTCAAACCAGCAGAAAAGAGAACAGTTTGCTACTGTACATAGAGACCTGTGCCTTAGGTAGGAAAGGACAGAAGCCTCTGTGCTTTTTTAGATTTTTTTGTCTTGTTTTAAAGCTGCTTTGAGTCCTTAAGGCAAGCATGAGGTTGGAAGCGACCTCAGGAGATCATCCTACTGCTCTGAGGCAGGGCTGTGGAAAATCCAGGCAAACATTTTGTTCCCAAAAAACACCCTCAATGAAGAAAAGTCCACACCTCTAGGAAATGTGTTAATTATCTTCATAGCTAAGGGAACATAACCTAAATTTCCTGTAGATGAAACATGGCTTTGTCCTCTCCTTACTGGGTATGAAGGGTGGGGGGTTTTAAGTAATTTTCTTCAGGAAGTAATGCAAAGGTATTTTGTGTCCCTTCTCAACTTGTTCTAAGAAATAACGTCAGCCTTTCCAAATAACATCAGCCTTCACCATCCTCACTGCCCCTGCCATTCTTGCTCCTCTTCAGCCTGGCTTAAACATCCCAGGGGCCCCAGTGCCACAAGTCCACAGCAGGAGCTCAGACAGCTTCTACCTCATCACTGCCCACAACACCTTTTTCCAGGGCTGCTGCTTGCATCCCACTTGGCATTTGGCAGCCGGTCTCTTTCCTCAGCACAGCATCTTTGTCTGCTGAACCTCACCTGGCTGATTTTCCCTCCCAGTTCCTCATGCTGGCCCGTGGTGGCAGTCCCCATTCTGCACATGGGCCTTGCTGGGTGCTGGGCACGTCTCCTCCAGCTGCTGGGCTGCCTGACCTGCACCAGCACTCGAGGGGGCTGCCAGCTTTTGGGTTTCCAGGGCCCCGTGGCCACGGCATCCAACCAAGGCTGGGCGGGGCAGGCGGCAGGAGGACCAGGGGAACAAGTGTGGCACAAGATTAGGCTCACAGGAGGAGGATAGAAGGGACAGTTGGGAGGGGAGATAGCAGGCAAGTCCTACTTTTAGAAATGCACACAAGCAAGCCAGTAGTTCCTGTGCTGAGGAAAAAGCAGTTGCTATCTCCAAATTCCTCTTCTCTGGTCAAGCACCTGTGGTTTTTCTGCCAGGTGGAAGGTGGAGGGGCTGAAAACTGACAATTGGCCAAAAGGTTTGTGGGACACAGTGGAGAAATCCCCAGGATGTCGGGACTGGTCATTGTTTCCCAGCATGAGAGTCTGCATTCCATAATGGCCTACCCAAAATTGGGAGTAAACTGCTTAAACACAAAGTACTTCATCAGTTTGTCATAATTCAGGTTTCAGATAAGAAGGGTCAGAACAATGTAGTTTGGCTCTATATCTTTCTTCAAACATTTATTTTGTCAGACTCTTATTATCATCTTGAGTCTCAGGTGCCAGATTCAACCCACATCTAACATCTCTAGTACAGATTTATCCTGATACTTTGGCACATGGGTCATGTCTGAGACAAGGCTAGACCAAAAAGAAATCTATGTGACCTCTGAGTGTGCGTGTGTGTGTGTGTGTGTGTACAGATGTTAGACAAGTCACCTTCAGATGGTCTTTCCACAACCATGAGCTCACCTGATCTGCCCATATGGTAAATTTGACCTTTAGTTAGTCTTGAAATGCTGAACATGTGCCTAGAGAGGGCTGTCAGTTATTGTGGAAAAGAAACAGATAAGCCTTTGGTTAGCTTATGGATGAGGTGATCAGCACGAAATTCTGATAACCTTCAGTTGGAAAAGTTTGCAGATTCTCGACTCACTGAAATAGAGACAATCAAAGTTTTTCAATCTTACTTTCTAATTTATGGCCTGGGGAATATTGCAGGTCACACGTGCCAGCACTGCCAGAGAGCAGACACCCCTGTTAACTCTGCAGCTGGTTGTTCTGGGCTGCACCTGAACTGTACAAAGTTACTTCACAATATTAATTTCTCACAGAAAAACTTGGCAGAGCATGAACAAAGAGAGACACTTTCTAAAAGAACAAGGCATTCATTTCTTTGCCATTTATTCATCTGTAGGAGTTTGCTCTGAAGTGGTGGGCTGGTGTCCCTTTGAGCTGCCATACCTGGTAAGAGGCCCACAAACCATTTGTACTCTCAGCTCTACCTCTCCTTACCTTAGCAGACCTGTGAATACAGCCACCAGACCACATTGGCTGCAAACTTTACTATTCCAAGTGAAGCAATATTCAGCCTGTGTTAGGAAAGGGTGGCTGATGCAGCTAGAGCAGCAGACTTTGTCTTCAGACTCCGGTGTAGTTTGAAGCAGCAAAACAAGGAGTGTTTCTTCCTAGAGTAGCTGGAATGGTGTGACTTGTGCTGGCAATGAGTTCTTACCAGGTAACTGTGTTACCTGGGCTTCTTGCTTAAATCAAAGCCTCAAAAAAAAACAATCATGTCCACAATTTACATAATTGACCCAACAAACATTTTAACAATTGGCTGTAGAAAAACAGAGAATGTAAAAAAGTCATAGAATGAAAAAAAGGAAAAAAAAAAAAATTTCTTTCCAAAAAATATTCATGAGGATTCAAAGATAGGAAGATCATTGCTGACAGCAATGAAAATCACTGGTGACTTTAGATATGGATTGAAGAATGACTAAAGGGAATGAAAAAGTGGTTCAGATGACCCCATGGCACTGTAAAATTTAAAGAGTAGCATTTATGAAACCCTTTCCACTTGCCACTTTGTTTTTCACTCCCATGTGCTCACATCTTTGGACATTTTCTCTGCACCCAAGGAGAAGCCCCCTGGGATGCATGGTCCATGAGATCCGTAAGGTGGGAGCTGCCCACCCCTCTGCTCCTTAAAATCCCTTTGTGGGGGAAAACCAAACCTTGAGAGTCTCCTGCTAACAGCAACATCATCTTGTCATCCCAGAGGCCCTTTCTTAATAAGGGAACAAAGCTTTGGCAAGGGAAGGTGAAGACATTGTGGAAAAGCAGAGATGTTCTGGTAGGAGATTTAAGAGGCTGGAAGTGCAGCCACGTCTCCCAGGACCCAGCAATTCAGGGCACTTTCTGCAGGCAACTTCTCACCTTGACGTCCTCTGGTGAAAAACCAAGTGAAATGGGCTCACCCTGAAGTGCTTGTTATGGCTGAGGAGAAGGGAAGAGAGGCTCTGCATTTGTGTACTCCAGGGGAACTTCCCACCTGACCTCTCCTGTCAGTGTAACTTGGTTGGTGCTGGCCCTCTGGTGACAGCCACGGTACCCAGGCTGCAGAGCAAACACAGCTCCACTGCACATCCCCTCCACATCCATGCCTGACCCCCCCTCTGCTACCTCCTCCAGAGGCAGAAGCTTCAGAGAAGATACCCAAAGGTAGCTGCCTTCCTCAGGAAGAGACTTTGATCCAGCTCTGAAAGCCACTATAATTTTATAACTGCTATGGCAGAACAGAATTTTAACTTCAGTTGTGGCTTTTCCATGGGAGTCTGCTAGGCTGAGTGACAGTGCATGGCAAAAACTTCTGAATAAATGAGGCAGCCTTGCCATAAATTTTGACTAATAGATGCACACTGAGATTGATAACACAATTTGATACTGCAAATATGACTCTCCAGAGAAGTGTGAATGACAATGGGTTTAATTTAATGAGTAAAAGGACTTTGTTTTTTTATTGTATGTCTTTTATGAATTGCTTTATTGCTTGCTAAGCAGTAACTTTTCTCCAGGACACTCATCCATGAATTAGTTAATGGTGTACAAGCCTGGTTAACCTTAAGTAAGAAAAGCCTAAGAGAGATTTAAGATAAAATGCTGGTGAAGTATGAATTTTCTTCTGAAACAACAAATCCAAGCCAAACACTAGGCCAGTCATTCACAGCAGAGGCTTGGAACAGCTGGACCTCTCCCTCCTGGAGGAGAAGGTGTCAGGAGCTGCTGTCCTCTGCTGCTCTCCAGGGTCACCTCTGAGGTGACTCTGCCAGTGCACACCTTTTCTCCATCTTTTTCTTTGGAGGTCAGAGGTAGAGTACACCTGTGTTTCTTAACTAGCACTTTCTAAGCAATGCCATCCTTTTCCATGGTGGTTAGGAACAGCAGAAGGAACCATTGTCCATGCAGCAGGTGAATCTTCAGAGGTTATCACACACCAGAGCAGGTGCTGGTATCTGCTGTGTTTGCCCCCACTGGCATCCTTCCCATCCTCCTGCCCTGGACCTTGCTGCACCAGCCATGGGATAACTGAGGGTTTATAGTGGCCCTCAGAGCATGCAGCAGAGCCAAAGTCTGACATTCTGTGGTGGCAGGGTCCACAGGTGCCAGCAGCAGCCCCAACGCCCATTGCAGAGAGCACTGCTGGAAGGCTGATCCCCAGGGAAAGGCAACATGTGGGAATTGCTCTGCACTTTAAATTTCAGCGAAAACAAAGTTTTAAGGCATTGCCTCAAAAAGCGAAAATTGAGGGAAAAGACTCCTGATCAGCATTATATTTGTCTTGGAAGCTGGAAATATTTTTGTGAGATGTCATGTATTTTTACAGTTTTCCCCCCATTTCACTACGTCACTCATAGGACCTAGGCATCTTTAAACCTGCATGGCATAATGTAACATTAAAAGAATGTTACAACAGTTAACCTCATTTATGCCAGTTGTTCCTACTGAATTGGGACATTTTATCTCATTTTCTAGATTAAATCAGGTCCTTGGTATGTCATCAAACCATCAAAAAATAAAAGCAGGAGACGCTTTGTTCTAGCAAGTAAATGTTTTGACATATGCAAAACTGCTCATGTCATGAGCATGCAAAGAAAATCCAGGTGCAAAAATAAAAATTCCAGTCTGGAGATTCTGAATTTTGTCAGAGAATTCCAAAGTTTCTCAAAGATTTAAACCAGAGTAAAAAAAAAAAATTAATTAAAAGCTTACTTGGTTTTTTTTTGTTGCTCTGGTGGAATTTTCTATGCTTTGTACTTATATGATAAATACATTTTCAATTTTAAGAATTCCACAGGCAGACCCAGTGGGAAAAAAAGCTCTGTGGGCTGGGTTGGGCAAAGAGAGATGCCATGAGACAGCGCAGAACTGCTGGCAGTGGGATGAACATGTGTACCAGCAAAAGCAGTATCTCCTCCATCTGGCTTGGGCTCCACTTCATCCAGGAAGACTTCCTTTTGAAGGAGGAGATTCCAGCCATGATGGCTCCAGCCAGTAAAAGAGGTAGCCTCCCAGATTTACTTATCTCAACCTTCTTGAAAGCACCCCTAACTTCCTTGGCAGCAGTAACCAAACAAGAGCTGTAAAATACTGTTTTCCCTGGTCTGGCTGAACTCTCGACTCAGCAAATGTGGTGGGGAGCTCCTAAAATAGCTCTCTGTTGCCTCACCAGCCTCAGCAGCAACTTGAAAAGTCTTTTGCCTTCTGGGACAACTTGGAGAAGTTTTAAAATGTTTGGACTTATTTTGAAAGTACTGTGAAAGATAAGAATGATCTATTCCAAGGCCGTGTGAACTGAAGGTCACAGCTGAGGCATTGCACAATAGACCCAAGTAGGTTCAGCACAAAATTTGCTCAGGAGCTGATCAGCTCATCTTCATTGCTGTGGCCACCCCTGCCTCAATTCAGGGTAAAGCTGAGTCCCTTTGACTTGGCACCTCACCAGGGCAAACAATCAAAATATTAGTGTCCCAAATATCAGTGGGGCGATGCCAAGGCAGAGGGCCCGGGTCCTCCCCTGGCAGAGCCTTGTTGGAGAAGCCTTGTGAAAAAAAGCAAACCAGCCCTGTTTCTGAGGGGAAGCTGCAGTTGCTGCAGGACAAGTGCACTCTCACTCTGGCAAGTTTAATGCTTGTTTTCTCCTGGTCAAAGGCTATTTACTCTCTGTCTGGATCTTGTGATGTTCCAGGCTGTCTCTGGTTAGAGCAAAACCTGAAGAGCTCTTGCTGTGTTAAACAAGGGATATCCCCAAGCTGCTCTTTATTGCTGCAGTACTTCAGCGTAACGTTCCTGTGGGCTCTGCATGGACAACATCATGGTTTGTCCCCCGGAGTAATGAAAATCCCCTCCCTCCTGTGAGGAAAGGCTCCTCTTTCTTGAAAATAAAATTTTCTTCTGAAAAATGACTCAAAAAGACCATATACATCTCTGGTTTCCCATCAGGGTGGGAGAAGAGTTTTTTTGTTGACATGTCTCTCATTTCTGAGCGCGCTCTCCATGGCCTCAGCCAGAGCCCTCAGTATAACTTTCTGCTGAGTCAGGCTGCTGGTTTTATTATCCCAAATCCCAAACGGGTGGTTTTAAGTACTCGAGGCATTTTTCAAAGACAGTCTGAAACCCAGCCAAGCCCATGGTGGGGTGTAACCCTTCTCTGGACAGGTCTGTGGTCGGACTGGCTCTCTCCCAGGTCAGGCGAGCTGGTCTGCAGCTCCAGAGTGCAGCTGCCACCCCTGGGGACAAACCCCCTCTGTCCCCAGATTCAAGAGAACTTTGTGATTTTTTAGCAGCAGTAAATGATCCCCCTGGGGGTTATTTGACCACCAAAACTACACTGGCTTGGCTGAAGGACTGAAGGGCCAAGGCCCATGTCAATTTGTAGTGACAGATATTAGTGGATGCAGGCTGGGGACCCCTGCCTAGCCCCAAGCACCCCACCAGCCATTTTCACTTGCTGCTTCACTCACCCCTTCTCCAGGTCCTGTGTAAACACATGTCAGTCTGTGACACAATAAAACAGAGCAAAGGCAAATGTGCAATGTAGAGATCCATTATGCTTTATTTACATGCGTCACCATCTCTTTTACAAACTAGATTACAATTTAAAATGGAATACACAAGGCAATATCTACTAACACCAAGTGGAGTAAGCACTGCGTCTCTACTTCATTTGGAAAGGGGCAGGTTTTGCTCCAAAACAAACTTCCTTCCAACCTCTGAGTAGTAAGGTAATATATTCCTCCAGGGCAGCATCTTTTTTTCTTTGTTTTCCTTTTTTTTTTTTTTTTTTTGGTTTTTGTTTTTTTTTTTTTTTAAATATAAAATCCTCAGTAAGACTGCAACGTGAGAGTGTCTGCTTTCAAATGAAAGTACAAGATAGCCCAAATGAAAAGTATAAACTGTTCAGCTCTTCGGTATGTAAAGACGGCCATGCGCGATAAGGCTGTGGATTTAATATTCTTCCAATTTACATGGCTTGAAACAGAAACAGATAAAACAGTTTTACAGATACTGTATACATATTTTTTCCAATCATGCAACTTTTTAAAAAAAAGTTAAACATGTGAAGCCAAATGTACAATCCATTTTTTCCAACCCATAGTTACGAAATGTATCTGGTCCCCCTTCGCATCTGTTGGCAATTCCAAAGGTATACTCTGTACTTGAAACACTTACAGGACACCAATTGCCAAGCAATGATATAATTTTGGAGAAATACATGACCTAAAAGGTAACTTTTTAAGCAGTGGCACAAAAATTTCTGGAGTTAAGCAGTGTTTAACTGTCCAATTATTCTTAAAAGAAAATTTGTTTTACAGAATGATTAAATCGAGCCCCAACCTGTGACTAGAAACTGCATAAATAACACCTTTTTAGACCCTTTGTTGAGACCAAGTGTTCAAAAGACAACCATGTAATTGTGACCATGACCTTCATCTGTTTGACATGATTTCACAAGGACAACTTCTAGGCATAAACATGTTCAAAGACTCAGAGGCCAAATTTTCAAAATGTAGGTTCCTCAAACTAACTATTCAAGGCTTAATTTTGACAGCTAAATAACTGGCCCTTTGAATTCAGGGAGATTTATCTAGCACCTCTGGAGTAAAGGGCCTTTGCTGAGCACCTCAGCAGGTGAAGAGAGCGATGACCTTCCCCTGGGCCTGGGGGGACCTGTCCCCTCCCCGTCCTTCAAGAAGCCATGAGGGCAGAGCAGCTCGTCCCCTGTGACCATGCTGGAGTCCCTGATGTTTGGTGCCTGATACCAGGCACTTCTGCTTGAAAATTTTGGCCCCAAAACCGAGCAACAGAAACCAAATCAAACTGAAGAGGCTGGCCAGGTCCATCCCTCTTCAGTGAGCTCTGGGATGTTCTCCAAAGCAGGGGCCCAAGCTGTCCCAGCCATGCCAATGGAAATGCTCCCCTTGACATTGCTGGGAGGTTAAGCCTTTCAGCCACTAATGCTTTTATTATTTCTGTAAAAAAAAAACTTCTCTGCCATTGATGGGCTGTCTCTAAACCAAGTGTTTTTTCTCCATTTTCTGAACAGAGCAGGCCATCGTTTTGTCTCTCATTTCTGCCAGTGGAAAGCAGCTCCTCTGAGCCCAAGCAGGCCAAGTTTCTGGAACAGAGCAGAATTTGCAGCCTTTTCATTTAAGCTTTAAACAGGCCTTCCCTTGCCTTTGACATGAACTGAATCTGTACCCAGAAAAAAAAAAAAATTATGAGGTTTGGTGACTTTGGCCATACCATTGAGTGAGGCTTTACTGATCTGTCAGTGACAGTGGGTTTTGGGCAGCACCACGGTTCTCACTGGAGGTTCATCTCTGTAGGGATCAAAAGCTGCACCTCAGCACAGGGAGTCACAGAGTGAGCTCTGCTGACAGCCAAAACATGGGGCTGGGGCACAAGTCCAGCGACAGGGCAGCAGCCGCAGAGAAGCCTCAGTGAAAGAAACACCAGAGGGAAGCCCTCCAGCCCTCCACACTCACATTTTGGGGTGAAGCTAAGAGCTAATGGCACACGCTCAGGAGAGGCCAGTGATGAACTCTTGACCAATTTCAGTAAAAGGTGCCTGCAACTGGACTCGGGTGCCCAGCTGTGCCACACAAGCATCCTGGGAAGCTGGCTGCTGATAGACATGGGCAATGTGCACCAGCCAGCTCCAATGAACGTAATAAACTAGGCCATGTGCCAACAAATAGAACCCCTCAGTATAAAAGGAAAACAGAAGGTTTTTAAAAGGCAAATGATAAACCCTTGGCTGCTTGAAAGAGTTGATATGCTACAGGGCTATGCTACCCACAACTGCACAGAGCCTACAGTCGTAACTGGGGGGAGAATCCAAGAGGTGCGTCTTTGTGAGAGAACAGCATGGGGGGCTACGGTACAAAGCCAAAACTTCCATCACACTAGGAGCCATTGTTTCACCAAAATCACCTCAGGGACCTGGAAAGTAAGGAGTGAGGAAGGGCCCACGAATGTGTGTGAGTGTTGGTGCATGACTGTGCATGTGCGGTGGCAGTGGCGAGAGGGAGTCACTCCACATTGCATGGGACACGGGTCGGTGGGAACTCATGCACTGAGACCTTGGGTTAAAATGCTAGTTTTGTTTTCCTAACATCCATGCATAATGATCCATTTCTGTACATAATAAAATATATTTATATATTTATATGCATAATGCTTTTATGCAAAGGAAAAAAAAACTTCATATATCGCTTTGGAGAATTATGTATACACTGTCCTATTCAGAACCTCTTCATACCAAATTCCTATGTACCACTGGTGTTTTCCCCTCTTTTTTTGTATCCCTCCCCCCCCAGATACTAATAAAAAGTAATCAAACTTTCCAGATTATAGAGAGGATCTATACAGCACCATACCTTTTATTCATTATTATTATTAATTATTATCCATTTTACAAAAGAAAATCTTAGAAGCAAAATATATAAAACTGCCTTGTCTTTCAGTGTCATTTATCCTGCTACAATCTACGCTCAAATGAAAAGCCATTTGCATGATACTGTGCCACTCCCACTCCTGCTTCTTCTGCCGCAATGGATTATACATAATGAGAAGGAAAAAATAATCAAGGATATGTCCAAAACAACAACAACAACAACAAAAATAAACAGGATCACTAATGCCATAACACACCCTGCAGTGATCTGTGCCTCAGCTCCCGGCACTGTCACTGCAAGTCACTTGCTGAAGCCCAGCCGCTCGGTTTCCTTTAATTTCTGTGCTTCCAAACACATCTCTACAGGTGACTACGTCCACCTCACGTGGCAGCTCAGCCCACAACTCCTCACCAGCTCCCCATGGCAGTGAGGGCAGCTTTGCTAACCTAAGGCAGGAGGGGAGCCCACTCCAGCGGGCAGGAGAGGGGCTCCTGCCTCGGTGCATGTGAGGGCAATGGCACCCGCTGTCCGTCCATCCTCGTGAGCCAAGAGGCACACTCTCCAGCTTCCCCTGCTTTGCCACCAGCTCTGGGCTGACCCTTACGGAAAACAGGGGTGTACCTTTAAACTTCAGGAAAGAATAAGAAAGAAACAAACCAACCAACCCAACAAACAAGCAGGCCACGCACATCCCCTCTCTGGAACCCAGCTGGCTGACAGGACTAACAAACGCTGTACCTTCAGAAAACCCTGACATCTGAGCAGTGCTGGGTTACAGTCATTTCCATGCACGTGCACAGTGCCTCAGATTCCCCAGGGAGAGAAAGCAAAAATGGTTAAAAATCTATGGAAATCAAACTGGAGGCTGTAGGGGGGGGAGGGTGGGCAGATAGGGAAAACCTCCAAAAAGAAAAGCCAACTTAAAACATCCCATAAACCATTAATATATTGAAACACCACATACTCATTGACAAGTAACTAGTGTAAAGGCTACACAGTGTGTTCTCAACAGGATGGTGCTGAACATTGTCTCCACAGCAGGTGCTTGGCCATCCCAGAAAAGGAAGATTTTGCATACTTCAGAATGAGTTCAATTTTCAACAAAAAAAGAAAAAAAAAAAAAAGGAGAAAGAGGGGGAAAAAAAAAAGTAGGTTCTTCACTCCAGTAAGGGGCCTATTAACAGTCTGCTTCATTAGGAAAATAATGCAGGGTTCACAAAGGTCGTAAGCTGTAAACAGTATCACTGTCCACTTGCTGACAGCAGATTTGGCAAAGGGTTCTCTCTCTACATCTCGTGTCAGTTTGAGGGCCTGGAGAAGAAAAAGAAAAAGAAGAAAAGACAGTGAGATTACTGCACAAAGGGAAAAAAAGAAAACCCCACAACAAAAAAGGCAACCAAGCAAACATCCAAACAAAACAACAGCTTACACTGAGGAACATTTCAGGTATGTTTGCACCCAGGAGTTTCAAACATATAGCAAGGAATAAGATTACCCTGCCTGAAAATACTTTTCTCTTGCCAAGGTTCATGTGTTTCTTTGATGGCTTAGCTGCTCCCAAACAGGACAGAAAAACCCTCTCTCCGATGAAAAATGATAGTCAAGTCTGATTTACAGAAACCCAGTGCACTGTCTATTTGTTAAACATATTTCCAGGTAGAAGCAATGAAGGATCTTCCAGCTTTTCTCCATTTTTCACGATCACCTTTTCTCAACATCACCAAAAAGCTGAATAAATCTTCTGTGTTTGACATCCACCACCACCCTTGAAGGACAGATGAAGAGGATGCTTAAGACAAACAGTAAGGAGCCATGAATTTCAGTGTGGACTTTGGGGTTTTCCATTTTCCTGCTCACACAACACACCAGCAACAGACAGGGTCCAGCTGGCTTTAAAAACTGGGTTAGGGTCTATCTCATTCTCTAGCCAAGAAAATTCTCTGAGGAGAGAGAAGCATGGGGAAGACACCTTGGACACAGCATGGAGATGACTATGACGAAACATGGTAAGTAGGTAAAACACTAAAACAGATGAACATTTCAACCAAGGGGGCCAAGGGGACAGAGTTTAAAAGGTACTCAGTGGCTTGGAGATATAGGCAAACACCGCATAGGGTTTTGGAAAGTATGTACATTTAAACATTCCCATGAAATCCTCTCACATTTTCAGAAAGTTCACTTGGTAGACATTTGTGTCGCTGGGCATGTAGCTTCTGGCTCTGAAATGGCTTCTGAAAACAGGGTTTAGTCCCCTCACACCACTTACTACCTTTTGAGGACTTTCCCCAAAACGGAAGATTGATGATTTTTTATACAGTGCAAGAACAAGGGGACACTGGCTGAGACCAAAAAGCCATTGAGTTGATTACAGGAATGTCTTTACTTTCAAAAGACCCTGATAGCAGGCACCCTCATGAAAAATGGTGGATTTAGTAGAACTGCTGCTTTAACCAGGACGGACATCTCCTGCAAGGAGGACAACTCACACTGTCTTCTCTCTAAGGTGCCAGGCACTGATCCTATGATAACAATTTATTAAAATGACCTGTTCTGATAATGCTAAATGATTGATGGAAATTTAATCATTTTGTCTCATGGTTATTAAAGCAACAGCGTGACAGCTGCTCCCTGCGCCATTAGAGGAGAACTTCATTCAGCACAGCTTAGGGAGCAGACAGATTGTGCATTTCACCCAAACAAAATTTGGCTTTAGCCTTAATTATGTGGAGGGGTTTGGGGTAGACTGTTTTGTGAATAAAGGGATTTCTGACTGGATCAACATATTGATTTCTTCATTTTCAAAGGGCAAATTAACTCTGGCCGTTTGTTAATGTGACTGCCTGCCAATGACTCCGTTTGGTGTGCGCCGGTGGCTGTAACAAGGTCAGCAGAAGATACCCAGACAGGCCTGGCAGCCCCCAGAAAAACCTGGCCTGCAGCTCGTAAGCAGCTCAAGCAAGTGCAAGCCCATTTCTCTACTTCTTAAAGCCTGAGCACCAGAGGGGGCTGGGAATGAGTGACTTCCCAAAGCACAACACTCTCTGAAGGCAAGGCTCATGTCCCAAATGCCACAGCCCAGCAAGTCAGCTCCCTCTCAGGCAGCTGCCAGTTATGTTGATCATGGGCTTAACTGTGGCACGTGTGAGAAGTCTTGCTGACTTTGAATAAAGCTATTGATTAAAAGTAAAAGACTACAGCAACTCCCAATAAAGCACCAGAGAATTGCTTAACGTTTAAATTAAAAATCTATGTGAAGCATTATTCTATGAAACCAAGTGATGAGAAAAAAAGTGGAGGAGGATTAAGTTGAGCATCTTTTGTGGAAGTGGCACTGCCAAATATTTTTTGGAGACAGTTGCACAGCTGAGGTGTGCATCACATAGCAGAACACAACTATGTTCCATTTTCACAGCTCTGCTTACATGGACTTTGCAAATGAATTAAAAATGAAAAGAGCTAGATCAAAGTCTTAACCTGCCTGCCTTCAAATTACCCTGTTAACATCTGTAACAGACTCACAGTCTTGCTTTCTGTCTCACCACAAAAAGCCTATTTACCCTGAGTTAGCAGGCGGCTACCCCACAGCGATGGAAACTGTATCAAGGCAGGGAAACAAGTGCTCCGGTTACGCCTTCACTTATCACAGAATCATAGAATGGTTTGGGCTGGCAGGGACCTTATAGATTGTCTAGTCCAATCCCCCTGAAGTGAGCAAGAACATCTTCAACTAGATCAGTTTGCTCAGAGCTCCATCCAACCTGGCCTGCAGCAGTTTCAGGGATGGGTCATCGACCACTTCACTGGGCAACCTGTTCTGGTGTTTTACCACCCTCACTGTAAAAACGTTTTCCTTACATTTTATCTAATTCTACCCTCTTCTGGTTTAAAACTATTACCCTTGTCCTATTGGAACAGGCCCTGCTAAAAGCTTTGCAAACAGCCATGCAGGAGATGAGATGCCCCTTTCTTCTGTCCTATTCTCTGCCCTCCCATCCTCTACCTTGCTACTGACCAGTTACAAATGCTCCTCTCATTTTACTCTGTGGCCAAGCTGACCAGTTCTAATTTCCCCCCAGCAACAACATTTCTTCACCTCTGTCTCACATCATTCCACCACGGAACTGGACTCCCAAGCCCCATGCCAGCCTGTGCACCATCAGAGCAGCTCCAAGGAATCATTTCCCACCTGTTACTTTCTCCCTTTGATTCTCAGTGGTGCCAATTATGAAGCACTGGAAATTTCTTCAGAACAGAAAGGTGACATGGTGATGCTCCCCAGAGCAGGGCATAGATAACGTGCCCTGGTTTATCAGTGAGCCAACACAGCCACCAGCACATGAAGTTTTCTGTGGGAAGAAAAGCTGTGTGCTCATTTACACAATTATGGTACGAGAATCTGCACTGCCAACACACAGCTCCTCTGTATGGCAGCCTAACATGGATCTCCCGATTTGGCTGGAAGGTTTGTTCAGTGGATCTCATCTTGGAAAATATCACCCTTTAGAGGGCTGTAAAACAAGCGTTCTCCCTGGGTACCTCTTTGCAACAACCCTCCAGGGACAGGAAATCCCAGTAACTACTTTTACTGTCTAGACACCTGGGTTGCAGACATTTTCAAGGAAACTTGTGTCCTTTAGTGACAGATGTGCATTCGTTCTGGTGCCCTGCCCTTCAATTTGTCATCGCTTCTAGCAACTGAGCTTCTACTCCAAAGTGGGGGTAGGGTCAAAAAGCAAGACTTGATTACGTGTGGTTACAAGTTAATATTCTGCCTGAGGTTCCACAGCTGAAGACTGAAAAATACACAGAATTTGCTTAAAAACAGGTAAGGAAGATAACTACTGTGGCCAGTCTTTCTGTAACAACAAAATTACAGCATGAGATTGATATTTCAAGCGCAATAAAAACTGGAAATCCCAATGCCCACAGCAGGTATTCCACAGTGACACCCTACAGGCTGCAAAAAGATGCCACAGGATGGCCCAGTGCTGAGGGACAACACTGAGATCAGGAGACAAAGACCAAGGACAAAAAAAAGAGTTGGCAACCTAATGTGGCTTTATTTCCTGAACTTTCAGGCATGTTGCAACTTTACTTTTTCTCTTTAGATTCTGCTCATAAAAATAGATTTTTCCCAGCTCAGAACTGGGGGCAGAGAGTAAGGGTTGAAGGATAGAAGAATGCCAGCACAGAACCAGGACTTATGGGAGCTAAAATATTGCAGTGCTTGTAGCTGCACAAGCACGTAAGGCACCAAAGTGTCTCTTTTCTTCCTGTTGCTGCTCTTCTTCCAAGGAACACTGCAAACCATAGGAGACAATGAAGTATTTTGGAAGTCAATGTAATTTAAGACAGTACATCATTCTCTCATCCTGTACCATCCCCCTGGGAAAGGCCAGAAGTGTAGTGAGGTGCCACAACTATTTATAAACAGGTTATTCTGATATCCCACTGCTCTACAGCACCATATAAAAGTCCAGGCTGGAAGGGATCAGCATCATCTGGTCCAACTTTCTGTTCCAGGCAGGGCCTTAGGTAAAATTATTCAGGATCCTGTCATGTATGGAGTATTTCCAGCACAGGAGAATCCACTGCTCCTCTGGGCAGTTCATTTTACCAACAAAGTTGGGTAAAGTCCCATCTACCCATTTTACAGTTGAAAAGGAAACTCTGAGCCCAAGCACTGTTGATAGACAATTGCTGTTGAGAACCATCACATCAGGCTGGGTTTAATCCTCTGCCCTGGTTAACACAGGAGAGCTAAGATAGGGGACAACTTCTCTCCACAAGGTCATCAGGTTTCTTACTTGACAACTTTTGGTCAATTTTATCCCCTCTATTTTGCTCAGGAGCCCAAGGAGTGGGATGGAAACCCTGCCAGTTATGGGTGACACTGCCAATGACTGAGAGACATCAGCCGGGGTGTTCAACAAAGCCCTCTTAAGGCAGGATGCTGCTGGACTAGATGAAGAAGGCCAAAAATACTTACAAAATACATCTTTTTTTAGGGGTAAAACCCATTAGCTGGAATAACTGTGCTTTCTTTAGGCACTCAGGAGCACTGGGAAGGAGATGTCTACTGTGGATCACAAAAAGATGCATAACTACTGCACCTGTGCAAGACCGCAGAAGGATTTTACTTGCATTTTTGAATCTGAAGAAAACGAGTCCCATTTTAGAGTGAGAGGTACCTGCATGGCTAGAGGGATCCTGAATTATGGTTTTATAGTGCTATGGAAACATGCTATGTACCCATTATTCTGAATGTGCTCATAGACAGCTTCTTTTTCTTTGCCAGCTACCAAGTCTATTTTAAAAGCATCTTTCCTGCTATAGAATCTTTTTGTTTGCTCTGTGGTAAATTGAAAATTAGAGGCCAATACCATGTTGATAAAAGGCAGGACATCTTCTATCATAACTTACAAGTGGCAGAAAAGGAAAGAGAGGAAAGGTCCTACCTCAAACCCAGATTTTATCTACATTTGTTTGTAGATAAAAGCCAGGAGATGCAGACAGCGCAAAGGAAAAACAATGGGCAAGACATTCAGTTCAGCTGTAGAAGTGCATAAGCACAAGCCATTTTCCTCAGCATCATCTGGGAAAAGTGGCCTTTTTCCTGGAGGAATGGCAGACAGCCGTGGCTGCACAGCAGCTTCCGCTAGCTGAGCTGTCCCTGTCTGATTCCTGCTCAGCAGATGTCCCCTCTGCCAGACTCCAATAACTGCCACCCTGTGCAGCAATCTGAGTGGAAAAGCTGATTAAACAGCTCCGGCAGACTGGACCAGAGCGGGGCATTCCCACACCCAGCCACAGGTACCTGATTTAACAGGGTCAGTGCTCCCACACACCGCTCAGGACTTGATCAGGGACAGTGCTGATGGGAACATCCTGCTGGAGCTCCTTCACCATGGGCACCAGAAGCCCAGGGTGGCTCCTTCCTTCATCCCCCTTCCCCGGGCCAGGACAGAAAGGCTGGCTATCAGTACTACTCCAACATGCACTCCCACTGCCACGCTGTACCTGGGATTTTTGGCCGTCATCAACATAAGACTTAAACCTCTCCAGCTGTCAGTTCATCACCTGGGCTGAGTGCCCAGTTGATATGAAAAAAAGATCCTGACCTTTCCTCAGCTGCATGATGCTATGTTTCTAAAAAGGAGCTCTTATTACGCACTTCTTCAAGAAAATATGCTTTCATGGGGGCTATTTAAAAGTCTGGCTCACAGGAAGGAATGAACAAAGAAAAGCCACCTGTAACCAGCCCAGTTATCAGGCAAACCACATACCGAGGGACCAACACTGATCTGCAGCTCTAAACAATCATTATGGCTCATTCACATGAGACAGACAATTTGCACAGACTCATTCTGTAGCAAAACCTGTGCACTGCTGATCCAAGGAGGAAAGCACTGGGGAGACCAGTTGATGCGGGCTGTGCTAAAAATATCAGTTTGTGCTGTCATCTGGTGAGAGTATGTCATCCTGTAATCTTAGCATCTGCAGGGACAGCAAGTTTCTGCCTAATTATTGCTGCTGAATCACATGACAAAGCATGAGGTTCTAAAAAATACATCTATATAAAACACCAACAGAAGAACACCCAAACCACAGGATGAGACCGCTGTCCTGGCTTCAGCTGCTTTACACTCACAACACAAGCCTGTGGAGCCAAGCCTGGTTTTTACAGATCTCTTCCCTGTGTTAATAAAAGCCCAAACAATAAACCCAGATTAAAAACATACCAGAACAAAAAAGCCCTACTCCCAGGAGTGAGCAATTCATTTGTGTGTCAGCTCCTACTGTCTTCACACAGCAAAAGTCACAGCATCCCTGCAAGCCCAGGACTGGCCTCAGTGTGAGAGGGGCTTTGATGAGCTTCAGTGGGATCTCATGGGGGCTATGGGGTTTGCCCCAATTTCCCCTCTCCTCCTCCCCAGCAGCCATGAGCACAGAGTTTGTTCCTGTGCCACTGATGTGTTCCCCAGCCACTGAGGAGCCTGCTCAGGGCAGGCCCTCCTTGGAGTTGAAGGGATCCCTGTTCCCCACAAAACACATTTTCTACATAGATATTTTTGTTCAAAGACTAAACTTGGCATGTGTGGAGTTCAGCTAGTCACAAAACCACCTTTCAAAACTTGGGCTGGCAGAAACAACATTTAAATGTTACAACTGCCACCACCTTAACCACTAGCCTACTAGAAATGGAGCAGAAGAATGTGCTGCTCTTGAATTTCCTTTAGATTTTTTGAAGGCAGACAGCCCCACCTCAGCTCTGTGTAAGAAACCTGGCAGCCCTATCCCTAAGACCTCATTTCTGAAAATAAGAGAGAAGGAAGTGCAGCTATGGTCCTGAGGCAGTCACATGTCATTAGGTAAGAGGTCCAGTAATTCAGCTTTCATGGGCAGAAGTTTTCTGGCAGAAAACAAAAATCATTTTCTTCGTGGCAAGCTGCACACAACTCTCTGATTCAAAACTCCATCCAAATGGAGATCTTCGACTACCGATTTTCACTTTGAAGATGGTGTTGTAAACATGAAGTCATCCTCAGACCAATTTGTCTTAGGTATGAATTGTACACAGAAACAGGCTGAACACCAATTAATAAACAGGCAAGAAGTCCAAGCTGATATGGACTAATGAAAGACTAACAGACATTTTGTTAGGTTTCCTAAGATTTTTTTTCACCAGAGATGTTAGTCATCAAGTATGAACACTACATGACGTTGCTATTTGCAGCTTGTGTATTCTGCAATAAGAAGATGTGGGACCTAGATGATACTAGTGGAAAATGAGTGACTTCAACTCATCCGTCAAGTATTTTACATGTAATTTTCAAATAAGTCAACGTGTGTCCAGCACAGCTCTGTAACAGAGCCCAGAGGCATCCTGATAAATCACACATTGAAACCTCCTTCAGAAGATGCAGCTTAGATGAGTTTTTCAGACTATGACACCAACTCAAGAAGTTCCTGCCCTGCTCATGCTGAGCCTTTCTCCAGCCCTTGCCTAACCCTGAGAACATTGCTGCCTACATGATGCCATTGTAAACTGGATCACTGAAACAATCCAGGTAAAAGCAACTTCTTGGATGGGTTTTGGTGCTGGAGAAAATGTTTGCCCATGCAGCAACTGCTCACCAGCTCCTGACCTTCCAGGCAGCAGCATAAGTCATGAATAGCCTTCCCTGATGCTCTCTTTTGGGATTATTCTTTGGCAAAAGCCAAGTCCCTTTGAACTTGCCAGGTGAGACAGACCCCGGAGCAAAGTGCAGAGTTGTGGGAATCCCAGACTAAGAGAAGGACCCATTAATTTCAAAATAAAAGGCATTCTAGAGACAGGTAAGGGAATAGTGATGTCTATTTATTGCTAAACCCTCTGAAATACCAAGGTGATGATTATCTGAGTGGGTGGAGGGCATTATCCCTGCATTATCCCTTTTGGAAAGCAGGTAGAGAGAGAGGAACAGAGGCTTCAGGCAGTATAAGAGGGGAAAATGATGACTGAGTGAATAAAGCAAGAAAAAGAAAATGATTTTCTCTATTCCTTCTTGTAAGAGGAAAAAAAACCAAACCAAACCCAAATTCATTTATATGTCTCAATGAGGGCCCTCTGAAAGGCTGGGCCTGGGCAGCCTCACGGGCACAGGTTGGTGGGGTGGGATTGGCCAGGGCTCTTTGCAGGGACCATGCAAACGTGCACAAATACTAAATCTGCAAAAGTGGCATCTGGTGCAGGGTTTTTTAATTTCCCTATGAAGAAACTGTAGTTGATTTTCTTCCAAAGTAAACCTCCCTCTATACCTAAGTATGCATAAATTAAATACCTGTGTATTTGTCTTCTTTCTTTTCTTCCTGAAAACTGACTCCAATGTTTCTCTTATTTTTAATAGAACACACAGCACTCACTATTTCTAGGTATGCCAATAATTCACTGTAACCACTTTTGCCTGCCTGCAAAACACACCTGGCTACCCTAGTGAAATGGATTTAACGTAAGCAATTGCCAGGCTGTTCTGCCAAAAGTGTTCTCCAGTCTTTGGGCTTGCAAAATTTCATTACTGGGATCATGAACATTGCTGAGAGAAGATTTTAATTCAGGGATCCCTACTGCAGCAGTGGAGAAGTAACCAAGAAAAGCAATTCAGACCGATTGCATCTGATGTCATGCGAGAAGCCCCTACCAAAACACAAGATGCTCACAGGGAGGCAAACTCTCAAAGAGTGCTGCTTAACAGATGAGGAAGGGTGCATGATGAACCAGCTCAGCAGAAATCGTCTGCGCTTGCACCTGATACCAGAGGCACCCCCACAGCAGCCAGTCCACTTGTCAGGGAGAGGGAGAGAGGCTTCCACAGATGACTGGACAGTAATCTGCCGAGGAGAGCTGTCTCGTTAATAAATCTGTCCTCTGCAATGAGACTCCGCTCACACAGATGTGTCACTTCCTTTATTCGGAGGGAGCAGCCTGAAAAAGATCACAGCAGCTATGCTCTCCATGGATGCCTGAGGCCAGGATGAAGAGGTAGCAGGGAGCATCAGTGAGGAGGTGGGGTGCTGTGTCTCCTCCACGCTGCCCCCCTCGGTGGCTGCTACCTACACGCAGCACATGAAGCTCTGGAAGTAAGAGGCTGCCCTACTTGCTTGTGTCAAGCAAAACTGTCAATAACATCTATTTTTCAGGCCCCATATGACAGATTATGCTGCTGGATGTTGCACAGCAATAAAGCCCTTACAGGCTTTTTTTTTTATATTGTGCAAAGAAGGTTTTAAAATCCAAGCAGTTCACGCACCTGAAGGAAGAGACAACTGGTCAGCAAGCATGATCTGCTGCAAACTTCTGCTTCCTCAATTTTGTATCAAGTCTCCTTTTCCCCCCCTCTTTCTTTTCCTAAATTCTCCACTACCAGAACTGAAGAAACCCCCAAATTCACCTGTGGCCCTGGCATTGCCACACTGCTGCCTTGCTCAGGTCCATGGGATGCAGTGTCCTCTACAGGCCTTCTCCGCAGCCCGTCTCCTGGCTGTGCACTGCAATGCTCTTGCTAAGAGTGAGAAGATGTGCAAGAACCAGAGGAAATCCTTGCACTGTCAGAGAAAGGACTGTGCACACCAACAACTCCATTGGAGCGGGGCAGCTCTGCAGACCGACTGAAAGGAGGCTGCCTGGGCAGCCTTGCTGTCCCTCACAGAGAGGAGATCGCAGCACATCTCCTGAGGTGCTCCGTACACACGGGAAACAGGAAAACATTCTCCAGGTTCACCACTGCTGCTCACCTACCACAAAGCTTCCCCTTGAACACCTAACTGTGAAACAGTGAATGAAAATGCAATTAAAGATGAAAGGGGCAAATTATGCACTGCAAAGTCAAAGGACACAGACTCCTTCTTTCTGTCCTTCAACTGGAAAATAAGAAAGCTGGAAGTAAGCTGTAATCTGAATGAATGCCTCATTTAACCCCACTACTGAGACGCTCTACATACTATTCTGAAGTTAATAGAACACTTTCAATAATTTATAGCTAACCTTTTATCATACTACATTTTGAAATCTACTCCCTTATACTAATAAATAAACAAAGGAGAAAGGGCACTTTGTGTGGCACCTACCCTGTGAGTCAGGGAATATGTATGTGTGAGCAGGCAGAGGTATGGGCAAGATCCTGAAGAATCACAAAAGAATGACAGAAGCAATGATTACAAGCCCCCAGCTGTGGAAAATAAGGAACGGAAAAAAACCACATCAATCTTGATAATAAATTAATCTGAAGAAGCTAACATTTGAAAAACACCTATGTCAGAACCAAAATCTACAGATATTCTCTTGGAGGAGTCCAAAAGAAAAAGATATCTAGTCCATTCAGGGAGGGGGAAGGAGGAAAACAGCTACTGCACACTTAAAACATTAATAGGCCAGGACATTCCTGAGACCAGGATCCCACCAATTTATAATTCCTCCATTTGATGCATTTTTTTTGCCAAGAAATACAATTTTATGAAAAAGCAAACCCAAACAACTTTGCTAGTGTTGCTAAGCCTCAGCAGAAGCACAGCTCTGATTCTGTCCAGATCTGTCCCACACACCTGATCCCAAGTGAGTGCTCTCATCTTGCAAAGACACTTCCTCCTCCCCCACAGCAACACTGCTCCACTGACTGCAGAGCCCCTCGCCCCATCCCCGTGTAACACAGCTTGGCTACACGTGGCATCGCCTGCAAGAGGGAATCCATCTGTTGCGACTTCAAAGAAGACGAGTTAGAGCTCTGTGATTCCTAAAAACCACAAATACTCCACCTTGGTTTGCCTGATTTGTCATTAACATTTCTCATGCCTAAATTAAGAAGGGCGCTGAACACCAGATGCGTGCCGACAGTGTTGCAGTCGAGCAACTTTTATAGCTTAGCCTCGTTTCCTTCCACACCTCCACGTTTCTTGGTTGTGCCTGTTGCATACCAACACACAGCAAGCCATCACAAGCCAAATTACTATTATTAGTGTGCACTAACTACTAAGAGTTTGGTGCAAACTCCAATAAAACTAAGGAACTAATTTTTTACCACATCTATGGGGCACTGACCTGTTTGCCCGTTTTCCCTGTTCTCAAAGATCCTTCAGCCTGGTACCCAACTCTGTGATGACGCCTGTTTAGCACCAGTGAAGTTCCCCACATTCAGACTGACAACGTTCTGAGCTGAGATGAGGGAATCAAAGTTAAAATCCAGCCCATCGGCATCCATGAGTTCACTGCGGATAATGGACTCCATGTCACACTCCAGGCTCCCATTGAAAATATCCAGGTCCAAGTCACTGGGGAACTTCTCATGTCCCATGACCGGGAGGTTCACGCTAGAGGAATACAAAGAGGAGCCCGACAGCGGGTCAGAAAGTGTTTGCATAGACTGATTGACAGGTGACTGCTGATGTTTGGTGGATCCCAAGCTGTTGGAGTCACTCAAGCCTATGTTACTGATGGAATTGGACAAGGCACGGCTGCCACTAAGAGAGGAGTTGTGGGACTGGTGCTGGTGATGGGACAGGTTCTGATTGACCAGACCGCCCTGGCTGGACTGCGCGGCAAACGACATCATGGGGTCGTTGCGGAGCATTATATTCCTGCGGGAATTCTGGGCGGACACAGCTGTGCTGGCTTGTGACATGAGTGGGTCAGACTGTGTCATCATGACATCGCTGTGACTAAGCGCATCAGAGGTGAGGAGATCCTGCAGCGTCTGATTGTTGTAATGAGAAATGGAAGAGAAGGTGGCCTGCTTGTTCTCCTGAATCGTCTGCATGGGTGACTGGCGGAGGGAATTCAGGGACGACGGCCCAAACACAGCGTTGTTGAAACTACTTGACGGGGAGCCCAGCCCTGAACCTTTGGAACCATAAGGAAAACTGGAGCTTCTCTGCATTATCCCTCCTGTGGGTGACTGCTGGGAGGGAGGGAGTGTTATATTGTCCAAGAGATCATCCATGAGGTTATCAGTCAGTCCATCATTCAAGTTCATTGTCCCAGCCATATCAGTCAACCTAGGCAACTCCACAGTACACGGTTTGTTTACCGATGGGGACAAGCTCGATGGACTACTGTACAGCATGGGAGAAAGTGGAGCATCATCATCTTGAACATCATCGAGCTCGGTGCTTGCCAAAATTGGTGACAAGCGGCCACTGATCGTACTGGCGTTTGAATTTGTACGGGAGCGAAAATCTGTCCATGCATCCAGCTCATCGCTGCTGCGGGAGGTGGGACTCCCTGGCCACTTGGAGAGCTGGGAAGGGCTGTCCTCACTCGTCTCCTGGGCTGTCTGCAGGGCTGCCTTCTTCTTTGCTGCCCGCCCTCTGCTCTTGGTGTACTTGTTGCTGTTGTCCATTGACACAGCGCGTCTCCGGGGCGCCTTGCCGCCTTTTCCACCATCTGGATTGATCATCCACCAAGAGCTTTTCCCGGTGCCTTCATTCTGCACCCTGACAAATCGGCTGTGGAGTGACAAGTTGTGCCGGATCGAATTCTGCAGGAAAGGAACAAAATAAAGCATCAAGACCAGCACCCCACTTCTTTTACAACCCAAATCTCAATCATTAAACCAACATCCCATGGCAACAGCAACATGAATAAAATCATTGGACCCTCCTGGACATCTCCGTGAATTTCTCAGGTGCTGGATATGGGAGGGCTGGAGTGTGACTGTGGCATGGCAGCATCCTGCTGTAAAGCAAGCCCCAAGGTTGCACTAGTTGTGCATTCCTTGTGCCCATCTCCACACCCCTAAAAGCTTCATCCTAAGAAAAGGTGACATTCCTAAGAGAGTGACATTCCTGCTAGAAAGGAGCTAGATGTTTCTCCCTTACTTTTTACTCAGGACAAACTATTACTATCAGTAATCGTGCCATCAGTTCCTTGAAATAAAAACTGCAAAGGCACAGCAAAAATCTGGCTGGAGGGGTAGTCACACTCATCGCAGCCTCTGCAAATGTCTTTTTAATTCTTCATGGGCACGTGTGCTGTATATTTGTTATAATAATTCCTGAGAAAACTGCAAGTGCTGTTGCTCCTCTCCCACAGGCACTCTGTGCATGACTAAGCTGTACTTTCTCTCTTGATTAGAGGCACCAGAATTATGCCCATACAGCAGTAGCTGGCCAGCTGTCCCCTCACTATAGTATCCTCACCGTCTTCAAAACATGATGTGACACAGAATACAACGATATCCCTGTCCCCGTAAGCTGCTGGATGCAGAGCTGTATGAAGCTGCTGTACACAGCCGGATACTCCCTGCAGTACAGGATGCTGTGGAATACAGGGCTCTCAGGGGAGCCTGCACACAGCCTGCTCTTCTGCCCTACCTGCTCGCACTAGTCAGCAGCATCAAATTGCCCAAACACCACGTTGGCCCAAACTGGTGATAACCACCTCAGAATCAGAAAGAGCCTGAGAAAACCAGCCCACGGTACCCCCAGGGAAACGGCACTGAATTTAAACCAAAATAACTGAGATGAAAATTCCACTCCACTCATCCTGCTGATCTTGTGCTTAAAATATGGATCAAAGAAAGGAAAAGCAAATAGTATTTGTTAGTGTGAATGCTTCCAGGTTTGGTAAACCAACATTTTTTTCCCATGTGGAAATCCAAAAGATTTTTGGAGCGATCCCATATTCCTTTGAGAAACCCCTTGTGCTATTTCTCTAAGCTTAAAGAGTATAGAGTTCTTTTTTCTTAAATTTTGGCAATTACCAGGTGGGTCTGTGAAAAGGATAAAATCACATTTGTCCTATCAACATCTTTTAAAAACACATAGTCAGCAAGACCATAACACAATCAAACCATTCAGAACAATTGCCCCTCGTTTACAAAACACTGAAGGAACTCCAAATTTAAATGGGCAAAGAATGAATTAATAGACAAATAATTCACCAGCACCTCAATATTTGCATCCTTAGAAAACATGGATGCTTGACATAAATAAACTGGAGAAACATATAAAGAAGTGCAGCCTAGCTTTTTTTTTTTTAATAATTCTTTTCAGTATAAAATGCCTTTCTTTCCCCACTGTTTTGTGGTTTTTGTCAGATTGTGAAATGGAAAACATGCCTGAAGTTCTCGCACGCAGACAGCAGACGCGGTTGTGATTATCACTTAATGAAAAGAGAAATCATATGGACCACGCTTCAAAACAGCAACTGTTACGTTTTAAACAATTTACACAAAGCAACTGATCGGACTTTGCTGACATGCTCAAGAGAAGTTTGGGTCAGTGCCTCAGCTATAAACATGACCATTTCTGAGGGACTATCATGCCATCAAAATACGGTGGATTGAGTTGCATCATAATAATTCTACAGTCTAAGGAGGGAAAAAAGTTTTTATTGTTTAACTGATGGTATTTTAACAATATTTTGAGTCTGGCAACAGTCTAACTTCTAATAACTAGGTACCTCCTTACTTTTTCAGGTCTCTCCCTGTAAAACTGGCTGCAGAACCGATGTTTTTTTTTAAAAATAACCTTTCTTGATATTCCAGCTTGTACTGCATCTCTGCAGGTAGCTCTCACCCTCAGTACCTGTAACTTCCAGGGACAACTACTTGTGAGAACATCTGTGTGGGGATTTCTCCATGCAAAGTCCACTCCAGGTTTCAAAAGTCATAGGAACTATGCTGTTCCCCACCTAAAAATGCTGGGTAAAAGAATACAGAGCATCATGACTCTTGCTAATGACAAATAAATCTTTGAGAGGACAAACACCTGAGGTGGCATATGCAGCATGCCATGCACAGCTTCAGATATAAAAAACACTCAGCCAAAGTGCCAGCAGCTAACAGTTTTCAGCCTATAGTATTCTCATAAAAGGGCTTATTTCTGCTGCTGGTATCCATAATATGAAAGTATTTGGCCTAAAACCATGAGAAATCCTAAATGGTAAAATTGTGAGACTGAGGCACCTTTCAGGATGAGGACTCCTGCATGTGTGGATAGGTATATGCACATGTGTAATTTTCTTATTATATCTTTTTGCTCAGTGTCGGTTTTACTGAAATAATAAAAGAATGTAATAATCCTTCTGCATTGAAAATTGGTAGTTATAAAAAAATTCAAGCAGTTTGTTTTCCTTTACATTAAGCACTATGCCACTTATAATCCTGCTTCTGTTTTTCTTTGCTTTTCTTCTGCAGGAAGATTTTCTTAAGCATAATTGTGGGCTAATTTATTTTTGTGTACCCCATCTCCACCCTCTGTTCAAACACTGCCTTAAAACCCACTACTTTCACGTAACCTCCCCCACTAACCTCTTCAGCAACCGCATCTGAGTTTTTTGGTTTCTCCTTCTGTTGGGTGCCCTGCCAAATCAAATCAGGGCTGGATCCTATTATCCTTTCTCATGCAAGTTTTGCTACAGAAGCCACCAGGATTGACAACTCACATCAGTGAAAGCTGTTGCACTGTTCTACCAGGTGGCAATCTGAATGGAAATAACTGTATTTTCTACCTGTTTTCTGAGCTGTCAAAAAATATTCCTATCTGCTTAAAAGACAGGGAAGTATATGAGGACAATCACTGCTCACACCTAGGGGCATTACTAATATATGACCACGCAACAAACCACAAAGGAGGTGGGGCAGCAAAGAAAATACAATTTATCATTTGAACCCACTGCTGATGAAATAAATGGGGATTTGTCTTTGACTTATGTGGGAGATGAATTAGGCCATGATGATGGAAACTTAACACATTTTTCCATGCCAAAATGCAATGAGAAACTTTAAAAGATCCATAAAGGAACTTCCATCATCTGTCCCGGAGACCATATGTAGATGGGAGAGATGCTAGCCAGGCTGCAGACAGCTTGGATACCACCAATGGGTACAACATATGGGCTGTACTCGAGCAGAGCAAAAAAGAAATATGATGAGCTCCTCCCTTTATTAGTGCTGCTATTTATACCGGACTTGAAGAATGTCGTGTGCTCTGCTGAAAGCCAGAAGACTGAGGTTCCTGCAGATAACATCTAGAGCATCATATACTGCCCTGAGGCCAGACCAGCTGGGTTGAAGTCCCTTTGGAAAGTGGTCCTGCAAGAAGAGGGACTGTCCCTGGAGACAAGGAAGACTCAGGGCAGAGGAACACAGAGACCAGGCAGAACTGGTGTGAGCACAGGGTGGTGCAGTGCCACAGGCAAGCAAAGCTGCTGTCCTCCCTTGGCTTAGGCCGATGGCACCATGAGAAGGGCTGAGCTGGGGGCCAGAACAGCCAGGGCAGCAACACCAGGGCTTATACCACTTTCCCCAAACTCAGGGACATGCTCTCAACTTCAACAAATGTTGATCCACTGCCCTGTGTTTTATTTGGTTAATACTCCTCGAGGGATCCAGCTACATTTTGCTCGCAAGAAAATCCCCCGAGATCAGCTAGCATGTCCTAATTACAGGAGTCTCTCTCAATATTTTGATAAGACTGCAAACGGGCAAGCTGACAGAGAGGACACTCCAACATTTCCAAAGTGCCCTATCCCTAATCTGATACAAACAACTGAATGACTCTCCCAAGGAGGCTGGGACTGTGTGTTATTTCAACACTCAGACTGGGTCAGGCAACAGCAGCAAATGCTTGAGCTTTTAAAATGGAGAAAATTCCCCCTCCCTGTGCCCATTTCAGCCTCTTCCAAGCAGTGTTTACCTTGTGGAGCCTGTCCACTAACTCAGACACCAGCTGCAAGTGCTTCCACTGCAGCACAGAGTCCTTTTTGTCTGGAAGCAACATGTGGTATCAATTTATCATCCTCGACAACGCAACAAGGAATCCACTCGCTTTAAAAATAAAATGAGAGTTGTGTAACTTAACTCTTAAAAGTCTCTGGTTTTTTTTTTGTTTTTTTTTTTTTAATAAAGCCTGAAGATTAGCAAGATGAGGTGCAGCTGGTGGCTGATGAGTCCAAGTTACACACTGGCCTGTTTTTCTTTCAATGTTTTGTAGTGAGTAGCAAATTTGCAATTTCAGAGATCGGCTCCTAAACTGTAAAGTTAGGGCTAAAAATCAAAAGCAGTAGTTTAACAAATGGGATATTAAGACATGGTGGGAGAAAAACAAACTATCTGTAGACCAGTAAATGCTGCTAATGCTCACTTGGGAGAATTACACTTTATTTTATCCTGTATTAACATATATGATATTTTTACTTCACTATATGAAGTTGTCTGATGCAGCAGAGAAAGGCATCAGACCTAATACCACTGAAAAGAAGCCATGAAAATAACTCCAGCTTATCAGCCTCCAGATGAACAAAGGGAGTCCAGCTTCTCCATGGCTCTGCTTGCTTGCTTGAATTTCAGTTTTCAGCTTATGTCATCTTGCTCAAAATGCTGTCACACCGATCTTGTTTGGGATGAACACCCCTAGAGACAGGTTCCACCAAAAAATTATTTTCTTTAGGAAAACCCTACTTTTTTGCATTCAGTGTTGATGAAACCAGAGTCTGTTAATAATTCAACACGTTTTGCCCACCTGTTCAGACCAGTGTCTGTGCCTAAACATGAAGTAGCTCAAAACTTGCTTCAACTACCAGTTTTCATAGAATCATGGAATCACAGAATATGTTGAGTTGGAAGGGACACATCAGAATCATCAAGTCCAACACCCAGCCCTACACAGGACACCCCAAGAGTCACACCATGCGCCTGAGAGCATTGTCCGAACACTTGAACTCAGACAAGTGATGCTGTGACCACTTACCTGAGGAGCCCAACCACCCTCAGAGTGAAAAACCTTTTCCTGATATTCAACCTAACCCTCCCCTGGCACAGTTTCATGCCACTCTCTTGGGTCCTGCCACCGGTCACCACAAAGAAGAGATCAGTGTCTGCCCCTCCTCTCACGAGGAAGTTGCAGACTGCAATGAGCTCTCCCCTCAGCCTCTCTTTTCTCCAGGCTAAACAGACCAGGTAACCTCAGTGCTCCTCATATGGCTTCTCCTCAAGGCCCTTCCCCATCCTTGTGGCCCTCCTTCGGGCCACTCTCTAATAGCTCAATGTCTTTTTTATACTGTGGTGCCCAGAAACGTACACAGGACTAAAGGGGATGCTGCATCAGTGCAGCGCACAGTGGGACAATCACATTTTACATTTCACATATTTTACATTTTGTTTGCTTTAAAGTCCCCAAGGAGATTCAGTTGCAAGTAAACAAGAAAACAGATGCAGTGGCTAAAGTTGCCAATTGTGTGCATGCACATAGGAATTCCTGGTGAAACGGATTTGCAAGCCTAGGGATGCTGATCTTTAGAAAGTACCAAGATATTGGTTCCATACAGTCTCTTGTTGTCTAGCTGCATAAGGCTGCAGTGCTACACTTCTCAAAGAACCCTGAAGTCCCAAAGTGGCCTCAGAATTTCTTCCTCTTTCCCATGAGTTTTTGCAAACCAGAAAAATGTATGTAATTTAATAAAGTAGTGAGGGTGCTCTGCAGATACAGAAAAATCAAGAACTAAAATATAAAGAGAGTTCTCCCTCAATATCTATCCAGCCATGTTGTCCTGATATACCTCTTTCCCATATTAAAACAAGTATTATGTGCTCCAGATTGTTATATTTCCCCTAAAGTGTAGAAGCTGCAGGGACAAAAAAAGCATTAAGAAAATTACACAGAGGAAAAGAAATCTTTTCTGACACCCAAAGTGGTTTCGATGTCTGATGTTTGGTATCATCTGCATGTTCCCAAGGCAGCTCCCAAAAATCCCACCAGCTGTTCAGCAGAAGCAGGCAGCCAGAACACACCAGAGTCCTGCAGGGTACACCCCTTCACACCCAGCTGGAAAAGACACCATCCTCACACTCCTGCATATGTGGGGTGACACAGGCTCAGCCCTACAGAAGCATGCCCTCCTTCAGGAAAACAGAAAAAAAAATATCCCAGAGATTTAAAAAAGTCAGCTCCACATCTGAAGGGTGGTGGCTCTGTGGTTTGCCCTCCTCATCCTCTCTTCAAAGGAGTTTTCTGACCTTAGGGGAAGAACACCAGAAGAGGCCTCCTGTGATCAACTCTACCTGCACCTCTGTCCATTGTCTCCCACCCCAGAAGAGCAGAGCCCTGAAGGATTTAAGCTCCTTGGGAGACCAGTAAGTGAGGAAAAGGTTTATCCCCTGAAATGTGCTCAGACAGGAGAGTAGTACCCGGATCTGCCTCCTGTGTCCCGCACATGGGGCACTGAGCTGTGGCTGCCAAATTCCAACAGGAGAAAGCGATTAGCAGAGGGAAAACAAACCCTCCCCGACACGCACACCACGCTCCCCCGGCTGCGCTGGCCACCAGGGCAGGCAGCGAGCCACCTGCCCACCAAGGGGCTTTGTGCCCTCCTCCTTCTAAAGGAAAGCATCTCAAAGCATTGACCTATGGGAACCGAGTCACAACTTGAAAGTTTTTCCTTTAAAAAAAAAAATAAAAGGAAGAAAAGTAAAAAAAGTTAATTCTAGTTAAAACAACCATTGCCTCACTCTTTGCAAACAGTGATATTGCAAATTGTTACGCTGACGTAAATAAAACTTAGCTGAAAATATACACTGCCTGGAAATTGCCTCAGAGCACCACACTTCCAGTTAGCAGAAAAATCTCTAGTTATTTTACAGTCAGACATGCTCTGACCACATGAGGACTCTAATAAATAACATTTGTTTTGCTGTGAGTAGAGCATGCTGGTTGTCATTTACACTGGGTGTTGGGAGATGGGAAGCAGAGTGCAAGGAAAACGCTGATACTTCAACGCAGCTGCGGAACAGCAAGGTCAGGCTCTCCAGCAACATCCCCCCACCCCCAGTGTCAGGAGCCAGGTACCTCAGTAGCCATTGCTATAGGAAGTCTCCTAAAAAATAAAGTGTTATCCTCTGCACGCTATGGCAATGCTTTTCCACATTAGAATAGGATTTGGGAATCAGGAGGCAGGCACTGCCACTGAGGTTGCTAGGGCACCTTATCAAGAGGAACCTTTTCCAGTCCTTTCCACCCGCTTCATATTGTGGCTGCCCAAAACTCAAAACCACAGTTGATTTAAATAAAAGGATTTAACTTAATTAAGAGCAAGAATTTACTGCCAGGCATTGCTCTTGTAAGGTGAAATCCCAAGGGAACTCATCACAGGCTTGACGGGGACATGAACAGAGTCAGCAAGAAAATGGGAGATGTTGCCCTTATTGTACATAAACCCAAGGAGCTGCATACAGAAAGGCTGCAAAGGACACACAGGGCTGGGTCTTTGCAGAGACAGAGTAAACCAGTTGTAATTTCTGTTCAGGAATGGAATCACCAGCAGGTAACATCTTTCTTTTCTCCTATTGTTTCTCAGTGGCAAGCCCCAGCATTTCAAGTGTTTCCACTGTAGGAACTTTGGAAATAACACCATGTTTTACTTGTGGAGCTCCTTCAGCACAGCATCACTGCATTTCTCCTCCACACCACAGAGCCCCCAGAGAAGTGCAAGCACACAGGAGCAATCAACCTGAACATTCTACATAACAGTAACACCCACAGAAACAGCTACTCCTGTCAGCACAGCCCCAATCCACCACTGCTGAAGCTTCTTGAAGAGTCCTCCCAAACCTCAGTGGTCACCCAGTTTGACCTTAATGAAAACAATGCAATTTAACTGCAAGGCAGACTTTCACCACGAAGGCTTTGGGTTTGTATTGCTAGAAAGAAGATCTAGGGAGGGGAAAAAAAAAAAAAAAAGAAAAAAAAAGGCCTCTGTTTTTCATTTCTTATATGCAAAGACCCATGCATCATTGTGGAAGCCAGAGTGCTCAATTCTATTTTTACTCATTCTCAGCATATGGCTGTTACTATACATTGACTATTTAGAAACACGTATGGGCGTTCTTTCATGCCTTTATAAATAAATGTGAGTGATGCTACTGCTTATAATAATTCACTAAAAATAGTAGCTTCCCATGGAAGATCACACAAGCCTCTCACTGCTGAATCACCTATTATAAATCTTCATTTTTTGAAATCTTTTGCAGTCATGGGTTGATTTTTTTAACACTTTCTATGAAATGCAACTAAACCAGCAACAACTCCCACCACACAGTGGCAGGGGAAGAATAAAATCTATGTGTGTGGAGCCAGCATTCCAGGGCTCTGGAAGCCAAGCTCAAGGCTGCCCTGCACGCGGCTCCACGAAGTGCTAGCTCTGAAATGATAGATTGTTAAACACCCGGCCGGGATTAATTGGAAGTGTTGAGCTGCACACACTAAATTGTGAATCTGGTGACAGTTACAGCAAACATGTGACTGATGAGAGGAATAGATCTGATACACTGTCGCCTGACTGAGTTTGATCAGGCCTCAGCAAGCCCTTCAGAAGCCAGCAAAGGCACCTGAGACCTTCTCACAAGAAAGCTCACAAGCAACCTCCAAACCAGCCCCCAGCATTTCTGCTCTGTCAGCTAATCTGAAACAGGACCCCTCTCCTGTGCTATTTTAAGCACATAATTACTTTATTATTGAACCAGAAGATACTATCCGAGTTTTTAAAAAAACAACAGCGTTTTAAAATATGATGTGCTTCAGTTGGCAGCTGAGGTGGCAAAGGAAATGGTCCTGCTCCACAGACCTGAGCTCTGGGGGAAGCTGGGGATGCACCTAAGCGGGGCTCTCAGTGGGTCTGACCCACTGACTTTTACAAGGAAAAAACCCTTGTGAGCCTCCCAAAGGGCAGCTGGTGTGGGAACACGCACCTGTGACTCCAGATATCCACCGAGTTACTGCAGCACTGCTGGGGACAGGGTGTGAATTAGGAGACAAGGGATAAGTGAACAGAACAACTTGAAAAACAGGTATCTCCTTCATGACTCCAGACTGGATAGCTACCAGTAAATACCTGAGCACTCTTCAAAACGTAATGGCAGCTGTAAAATATTAATGCCTTTTGAAAGTAGAAAGTGATCAGTTTTCCTTCTGATGTATTCCGATGTGCATTCTCCTTTCGTCCTGAGAATAACACGTGGACCCTCCCTAGCCCCTTGGTTACACAGATTCCTGTATTTTCCATCACTGGCATTGGGGAACATATTTTAAACACTGCACTTAGGAGTATATTTGAAGAATCCTACAGATTTGCTTTCTGTATATATAAACACAGCTCATGCTGTGCCAGATGACATAGGTGGACAAAAATATCCACCTCTACACCGTTTGTACAAGAACAGTAGCAAGGTGGGTTTACTCCAGCAGTCTTTCCCCCAGAATGCCCATTCTTCGATCTGATTTCTACTGATACATTGCATCAGGGCACTCAGTCCCAAAACCAGGTCTGCCCAGAAACTCACCACCAAGGCATTAGTTTCCATGCTGTGATGCCCTGGGTGTAATCCCCAAGTTGACAGCACTTGATTCTTTCTTCCCTCCCTACGGAAAAAGCTTTTCTGCAGACTTAAAACCAGGTCAGACCTGAACCTAGTGTCACCAGCCACCCTCAGGAGTCCTGGGGAGAAAGGAGCACCTCCATCAAACAAGCCCACCAACCTGTCTTCCTGTTCTCATCTGAGAGCGCCTGACCCTCTCTGCTGGTGGGGGTAGATCTCATCCTCGGGCAGGCAGGTTTTGGGATGGTGACTCCCAGTGCTCCCCACAGCATGGCAACTTCAGAGATCTCCTTCACACTCAAACCAAACTCAACATCTCTGCATTCATCCCAGCTTCACCTACCCCACTTATGAACTGTTTTAGTTTTCCTTGAACCTCACCTCACTCAGATGACTTGCATGTTACTGGTTCTACTGGATTTTTTGAATTTATTTTCTGTTTAGTGCAGGGGCAAAATATACCTGAGGAGCTGACAAAAGGGAATATGACACCTATTACAATGCCAGTGAATCAGCCCTTTGCTACAGAAAGCAGGACATTCCTGTTTCACACGTAACCAGCAGCAGCACCATCCCAGAAACCTCACAATCCAGGTAAATGCACAAATATGAAAGTCTTTTTTTTTTAAGCTGTCTACCTAATTTGAGAAAATAAGACCACCATCATTGATACAATCATAATCCCAAGTGCTGAATGTTGAGCCTAAAGCTAGACTGTGTCAAAATGCTCCAGCACTCAATGCTTTGTTCAAGCCCCACCCCAACACCAGAGCCTGAATAGCAGAATGATGAGTGGAGGAGCCTTTTCATGTTCTGGATTTGAACCTCTATACATGAGTAATCCCTCCTGAGGCCAACACTCGGGCCACGATGGGGTCCTGGTATTGCTCCATACAAGCCTTTTTCAGAGGCAGCTGTGGAGCCACAGGACAATGGGTTTTAGGACCTTGACTGTGTCAACAGCAAGAGTCCTCTCTAGGTAATATGACAAGAATTATCTACCCTGGAGGATGCAGTCTGGTTGAGCTCCAAGTGTGGGAAGGACTGCATCAGTGGAAGACATGTGCATCTGAAAGTTTACAGCATCAACGGGCAGATGAGGAAGCACCAACTCCATAAAGATTCCACAGAAAATAAAATCAAGACACTTGTTTTGCTTTCATTTGCTAGCACAAACCAGCCTTGTCTTCCCTGCCCTTCAGGACAGGCCTTGAGCCAACTTCACAGACACCATCTTATACTCTGGAAAATTCAAAGTTTTGACTTGCTGAATCAAAATCTATGCATTTTGGGGTTGCAGCAGATGTATGGACTCTGAGATGGCCCTACAATTCTTCCAGATATATTCTCTCTCAGATAATTTTCTACTTCTTAGAGAAACTATCCCAGATCTCACAGGGGTTGGGTGGACACAGGCCACATCTGGTTTTTAGGGGAAAACTGATGAGTTTTATTAGTGGAACTACACTGCTTGAAGTAAGCTCCTTTTCAACACTTACATGTTCAAGACACAGGGCAAATTTTAAAGGACAATGCCAAGAATGATGATGCCTTTGTACATCATCTTTTTCTTATGACACTGTTCACAGCATTCATAGCTCAAGAATGCAAGGCCTCCTAAGTATGCCAGGTATCATTTTCAAAAGTAAAGCACACAAGAAACAAGCACCTTCAAGTTGCAGTTGAACAAATGAGGGCAAAAAGAGTGAGCAATGGCAAATACTTATGGGGATATTTTTCCTCCTTTGGAAAGGGAAAGGACCCACTACACCAAAAACCCTGAGATGTACATACATTATGACAGGTCTGCTAATACTTTTGCAATATGAGACAAAATGCAAAATATAAACTGGGCTTACTAACTTTGTGCTTTTTATTTCCTTCTTCTTCCCCCCCCCTCCCCCTTCCCCCACACCATGATTGAAGTTTAGAGGAGATGGGATATCTAGAAAAAAAGAAATTAACCACCCACTTTCTGATTAAGGTTAGAAAAAGGGGAACGAAAAAAAAAAAAAAGATGTGGAAGAGTACAAACTCATCTCCAGTTTTACTTTTTCCAGAGCTAGTGGAAATTAATTCTGTTTATGAGGATCTGCTCATGTGTCTGTTGCAAAGTGAGATTCTCACCTGCAAAGGCTTTTTTCATGTCTAAATGCATACAAACTACTTTGTGTGCTTCAACAGGAATGCCCTCAATGTGTAGGGTAGATGTGCACCAGCCTTTGCCAGACTCTGCCTTGTTGACAAGGATAAACACGAGGAGACATAGAGAAATTTCCAATTTTGTTCACAGGCAAGTTTCAAAGCTTGCAAAAGTTAATGAAAACCTTCTAGTAGTTTTGTAACAGGTTCTTTTTGAGGTGAAAATGCACCATATTCATTATTTTCAGCAGAAATGGGTTTTTGGTGCCATCCAATCACAGCTATGACACCAGCAGCCCTTCCGCAGGAGAGTGACAGCTGAGTCACTAATGCTAAAACAGGGATAAGAAAAGGAAAATGAAAAAGAAACTAGGCTGCTTCCCCTGAGGAGCTAAATACAGTATTTAATGGCATATTTTTATAAGGTTAACAAATCAAATGCTTCAGCTGTGAATTGTTGCCATCATCGTAACTACAACAGGATGACCCCAAACACCCTATCTCCATCTAGGTTTTTTTCCTCCTGTGACACATAAATAAAGAGGAAGAGGCTGGGAGCAGCCTGGCCTTTCACCATACTCTGGTCCTGGGGAGACAGGTTGTGATAGCCACACAAGGACTCAGCAGGACAAACAGCTATGCTGTCAACGCGGGGCGAAGGCGGCAGGAGGGAACAGCTGGGTACTGGTCCTTTCCTGCATCTGCAGCAGCTGCCATCTTCATCAGCTGCTGCCCCCATGGCACTCTGCCTGCACCAGCTGGGGCAGGCAGCACTTGGGCTCCCCTTGTTTAACTCACACTGAAGAGTTGTGTCCCTCCCCGCCCCACTGCCCTTAAATGAGTGTGTCAAAAGCAATTAAAGTCAGGATGGCAAGAAACCTTAAGGCTCTGTGTACAGAGGAGCATCTTTTTACCAACACCACAGAAGTGTTGGGCACTTTGGACTCCATGTCTCAAGCTGCATTTTAGTAAGCTGCATTTTAGTGAAGTAGCTAAGAAATACATGCATACTCTAGAAAATATCTGTTCAGCAGAAAAGTAAGGACTGAAGCTAATTCTCCACAAAGTCAGTTGACAAGGCCTTCTGTGTTAGGAGACCCTATATAGAGTCATAAGGTTTTAGAGCACAACAGGATGAAATCTTTACTTGCTTACCCAAGGTCATGTTTGCCAGCATAGCCCTGGATCAGGGCTGCACCAGCAGAGCTGCTTTTGCACCTTCAGGCCCCAACAAATGGTTCCCTCTGCAAGAGCCAACAAGGTAATCACAAATGCAACATGATCATGGGGTGGTTCAGAACACTGCCTCCTGATCTGATAGCCAAACACGGGAGCGCACAAGATACTGGCATGCAGGGAACTGGGCCACCTGGGCAGATAAATCCTGGCAAGATCATGTGCTAACCTTCCTTCTTGAGGGCAATGCCAGGGAGTGCACATTGGACACTGCATTCATATATTCTTTTTAGGGAGGCACTTTCTCTGAGTCCTAGAGCTTAGCCAAACCCAGCCACGCTTGCCAAACACACAACATTTCTATTTAATTAATCCCATGCATGTCTTCAGCAGACTCCCTGTTTAGCTGGCTTAAAGCACCCCATCCACGCCTTATCACAAACTCTGACCATGTTTTTATGACTACTTTAAGCATAATTCGAGCATGATGCCAAATAGCAAATAAGTTGCTGTTCGTGCAGAATGTCTGGCTGACCTCTGCAGGACTCTTCACATGAGAAAAAGTTTGCAGGATTAGGACCAAAGCCTGGAAGCAGGGTCATCTCTTCCCTCTGCCCACACCCCCCCTCCCTTGGCTCCAGTATCCAGTACATGCTGTCCTCTTCATTACTTCAACACAGTCCTTAAGGCCTTAGACCTCAATGAAGAAAATGAGAAAGCTCTGTGATTCGAGGTATTTAAGAGTGGAAAAAAAGGGCAACTGTTAGGCAGAATCTGCTAGGAGGAGGAGAAGGAATCGGCAGAATGCCAAGAGACAAGAGTCCACAGTCTTCAAATTTCAAAGGTTTTCAGGATAGATGACCTCAAGATACTTTCACAAGCTAGTCTGAACAAGTCACAGTTTGGGCTGGCTTTTTCCTCCTCTCCTTTTTTCCACCTGGATAACTTTGGATTTTTTCACTTGGTGAAAGACAAAATAACTTTAATAACTTCAAATAACTTTACTCCCCTGTGGCACTTACATGTCAATTAGCTCTGGATTGCTGCTATATACAGGGACAGTGTACATGCTTGGGAAAGAGTCCCTGGGAATTGTGACACCATGAAACGCCTCGGTGCTTCAATCCTACCCCATCATTCTGTTACACCAGTCAGTGAACACAGAGTGCTTTCTTCTGCCGTGCCCCTCTCTGTCCCCCACTCCACCACGGAATTAGGACATTGCTGGAACTCAGCACAATGCTATTTGCAGCCATGCATGTTTGAAATAAAACATGTAGTCCAGGATTGTACCTCAGGCTGCCTGAGATTCAGCCCTCTTCTGCTGCCCAAAACCACAAAGACAGTGCTTGCATGTTTAGATAACAACTACAGCAAAATGAAGACTAAAACTGTAAGCAATCCCTTTTAATTGCAGACAGGGCAGGGAGTGACTGCCAAGACGCACTGGCACTAACCAGATGGAGCCTTATGAACATTTGACTTGTTTTACTCCCAGGTTTCCACCCTGAGTCCCACGTGCACGGAAGTCATCAGGGGACATAGTTGGGTTTGTTACTAAAGAACTCCTGGACCCCCATGTGTCAAATGACAATGAGCTCTGCTCTTCTGGTGAGGTATTTTTAACTTCAGGAAGTACCTAGCAAAAAGCTGGGGGATGAGTCCAATGAGCCAAGTTCTCAAGGCAGCCACTGAGAAAAAGAAGAAAAACATCTGGGAAATGTCATGGTGTCATGCCATTGTCCTGTCAGATGGATTTTTGGACACTGCCACACATGCTGCAGCAAGGTTTCCAACCCCCCAAGCACTGCAATATAGGCACCTAATGGGTTAAATCACATCAGTCCTCCAGATTTGCAGTGGTTGATTGAAATGGTCTTCTTCAGGAACAGGAAAAATCCCAGGCATCCTACAGGACACAATGCACGCTTCTCCATGACTGTCCCAACACATAAGGGTAAAATGAAAAGCCTGGAACAGACGTCAGCAGCTCCCAGAGGCCTGACAAGCACTGGAAAGGAGAGCTTTCCAGCACCAAGAAAAGGCTGGGAGTATCACCTTCCCCTGGGTACATAGCAACAGTTGCTAGTTTTGGCAGGCAGCGAGATGCAGTGCAAGACGTGAGGGTGACATCATTTGATTATCACCTCGCTTCCCTCAGATTCAATTGGATTCCAATAACAAATTATTTTTAGAATCGCTACAGACAAAAGCCTTGAAAACTAATTTATTACAGATTTGGGTAGAGGAGGCTGGGGACTATATTAATAGCAGACAAAGCCTTAAAAAGGCCCAAGCATTTGGAATCCAAAACCACAGCAGGAATAGCGTGTACATATTAACAGCAAAGGTAATTAACCTTCTCAAAAACACACTTGAAGATGGGGTGGATTCTCCACTGCCTTAAGCTTTTGCATTTAAGGCTAGATATTCTTCTAAAAAGTGGGATGAAGCTGAAACTGAATTTGGGATTTGTTGTTGAAAGATCTGAAGGTAGCTCTGATACTTTTACTCAGAAGTCCCACCCTTAAAAAACCTAAAAGCCTACTTGTTCCCTGTGCTTGGGAAGTTAAGTCCTAGTTTGCTGATATAGGCATTTGCAGTTTCAAAGAAAGTTAAGAATTACTAGAAGACATAATGACAATGATATAATGATATAATGAAGTTAACTCTCCAGAGAAAGCAGCACGGGAAAAAAAAATTATAAAAGCTCTCCAAAATGTTAAGCCTGAGGCTCATTGCTTTTGCCCTGGACACAAGAAATGAATAACATCATTTCTTGTTACTCCATGACACTGAGAACTTGAAAGTAATTGATCTTGCCTCCAATTTCAAGTTAGCCAAGGTGTTTGTTTAGGAGAAGAGGCTCACATGACAGGCTGGAGCTTCTGAAGGAGACCTTTCCCTGAAGTGGTAGCAGCTCTCTGGAAATAAATAACTACAGGGATTCCCAGGCAGTTGTGGAATTGTCAGCAGCAGTCCACTGCTTTGTGGTGCACAGCACTTCTTCTTTATGTTTATGCAACTACAGGTATTAGTATTTACAGCAAGCAGTTTCTTCTTACATCACTTACTTTGAATATTTGATATCCTATATGAATTTTAATAGACTGTTGTACTGTCTTCTGTTTTTTAGCTTGTCATTTTGTATGCTTGTACAGTGACAGACTAACAAACTACTGAGTGATGTGAGGAACCATGTAGTATGCCACAAAAACTTGTTTTGTAAAATAACAGGGCAGAGCTTTCTTTACTTTTATGGCAAGGACACAGTCTCTGCTCTGCTTGCCCCAAACGACAGTGAGAAAAAGTCTTTTGAGCAAGAAGGAAGGAAAACTAAAAAGCAGAACAGAAGCGAAACTGCACTGTCAGGTTTTCACCCTGCTAGAGCCCTTGCAGTCAAACCCAGGAAGGCTACCCAGTGAAGGGCCCTGGGCTATCACATCATCCCCACCGCAAAACTTCTGACTGACCTAAGCAATTGACTCGTCTGCTAATTTCATTTCTACAACTCACTGCATCGGGACGTGACTGATAAGAGCTGACGAGGAATTCCCACAGACAGGGGCTTTGCAGAGCCTTGCACGCCGTGCAGCGCGGCCGACTCCACCCATTTCTTTCTGCACATGCCACGGTCGCCCACAAATCTGAGGCAGACACACACGACTCTATCAGCAGGACCATATGTGTCTGCAGAGATAGCAAAAGCCAGAGATTGCCATAATTTAGCCAAATAAACAACCTCACATACAAGAAATGACGTGGCAGAAGAGATCCAGGTAAGGACATAGTTTAGGCCTCCTAAATTCAGATGCTTTTTGCTTCAAGTAAGAGAGCAGAGGCAAGAGGCAACCCAATAGCCACATTTGTGTCTCTGCAACACAAATTTCTATTAGGGAGAAGTCAAGAAGGACAAACCATACCCAAAGCAGAGAATACAGACTTCTTCAAAACTGATGCATCTAAATTGAGGATTTTTTGAGGGTATGAAAGGCCTTGGATAAATATTTGGGTAAGAATGGGGAAATGGAGAAGAAAATCAGACCAGCAAGTAACAGGAGTAATGTGAAAATATTTGGTGGGGTAAAGTGGGCAATAAATTATGAACCATCTGGCCCATAGAGATTTATGAGAGACTGTCTGCCAGTGAGGCCAAGCAACTCCTTTTTCTGCAGTGCCATAGGAGAGGAAGCACAAGGGCAAAGACTGAGACTATTGTCCACTGGAAAAGTAGATTTTTAAAAACCCTCAGAGAAGGCAGGAGCAACGTCAAAGTAGACTGAAAAACTCAGGCCTCCTGGAGGTACATGCCTTAAGCTGAAGGCTGTGCAGGTACCTGTTCCCATAACTGCCTTGAACAAAAGATGCAGCATGGCTGCTGGAGGGCTGGGAGGGTGCCTGACCTTATCTGCCCAAGTCCCACTGCACCCTCCTTCATAAGGGCCTGCAAGGATTTACTGCTTCCCCTGGGGTATGCAGGGGTCACAGAATCCCAGAATCCTTAAGGCTGGAAAAGACCTAAGATCATGAAGTCCAACCACTAACCTAAACCTAGTGTGTTCAGCTCTAAACCATGTTCCTAAGTGCCACATCCACACATTTTTAGACGCTTCCAGGGGTGGTGATTCCACCACCTTCCTGAGCAGCCTGACCAACCTTTCAGTGAACAAAAAGGGTCAGTGTACAACAGAGCATCAAGCTGCAACGGACACACTCTCCATGTGTTGTCCATGTGGTTGCATCGCTGCATCCTTTCTCCCTGTGCCCACTGAGACTCTGTGACCACAGCTCTGAGGAGCAGCACTCAGAGACCTTGAGTCCTGCTGCCCGCTGATGACAGTGACCCCATAAAACAGCTTTCTCAAATCAAGATATGATTTACTAGTAACAGAAGGTAGGCAGCGTAATGCTTTCTAAAACTGACTCAAAAGAGGGTATTTGTCTCTCCTACCTTGGTCCCATGCCAATACATGTTCCAGGAGCTGCTGAGAAGCTGAGATTCCTGCAAACTTACAAGCAAGGTGTCTGATCCTAGTGAGTGGCTCTCAAACAACTGCCTACTTTCTGCCTGAAGAGTTTTTTTAACTCTTGGCAGTTCCTTTGATCTGTTCCTCCTTAACACTGGCAAAAGAACCTGAAGCTGAGGAGGTAGCATCTTCCCAGTTAATCGCTTCGGCATTGTATCTTAATCCCTCCTGAGGCACCTTCCCAAAGTTATTTTACCAGCAGCTGCTGTCTTGGCTGCCTGGTTGTTTTTAAAACTACTCTGATACCAAACCAACAATACACACATCCCTGAAGCAACCATCCCAGAACCAGGGCATACCCCCTCTCCATCCCCAGCTGGAGATCCATGCCATGCCAGAGATAGAGAGCAAGGAAGAGAGGGACAAGCCCCATGGCACACCTTTAGGCATCCTGGATGTCCAAGCAGGGAGCTGAGACTAGTGAGGCATCCTGACACTTGAGGCTTCTTTCAGAGGCTCCAAGATCAGAACTGCCCTGCTGCTCATGTCAGGCACAGAGACATCTGAAGCTGGACAATAGTGATTTTCTCCTCTTCCCTCTTCCTAAGGATATTTTTTCCTTGAGTTTCTCCCTTTTCATTGCTGGGATTACAGCAAGCTGGGAGGTCTGTGCAAGCTGTTTTCATCACTGCATACCCAGAGAAATGAACCAAATCATAATAATAGCATATGAAAAAGCAGAAATTTATCTCAAGACCATGGTGTTTCTATTAAGGTGACTGTAGGCAAACACTTATGCCCCATGTGATGGGGAAGGCAGGCAGGCAGAAAGGAATGGGAAAAGGAATTAGTAACAGAAGCAACATGATAATTCATCTCTACCAACAAAAAGGTGCTACAGACTTTCTTCTTGCCCTTCTCAAATAAATGACTTGTAACAAACAATAAAGGTTTGTCTAACAATAAAACAGACAAAGCACTTAATATCTGTAATTTCAGTCTCAGAGAATAAACTATTTAATCCTTCACGTTTAAAATTTCTTTTACTTCTAAAAAAGATCACTAGCTCCTCACTCTGGTGCTTCCACAGCAATTTAGCAGGCATCAAATGACGAGATAAGAAACTGCTAAATCTCAGACCAAAGGAGAAATCTGTCTGCCCTGACTCAAAGGAGAAACCTTCCTATTCAGCTCCCTCTTGAGAAAAGCTGGCATAAATAAATACAGTGCTTTCCTACCTTCCTCATTTAGGAAAAAACCACCATCACCACCATGTGATACAGCCTCAAGACCACAGCTTTCTAGAAAGTAAGGTCAAGTGAAACAGTTCTGCCTAAAGAGCTTTCCTGACTGCAGAAACAGGATCGCACCAAGCAACGAGCAGCAGGACAAGTGCCTTCATTCACACATCACAGGTGCTTCTCCATCCTCCATGATGCCACCATGGACAGCAAAGGAGTGGGGAGGTGGGGAGGAAATACAGGGATGCTGTCACAGTTTTTACATTGACCATACTTTTGCCTGACAGATCCTGGAAAAGGCAAGGCCACCTGGCCACCAACAACAGCCAGGCATTGGACCAGGCCAACAGAAGCCCTCCATCTCCATTCCACTGAGGTGGAGGCAGGAAGCAGTGATCAACTGAAAAACTACCATGAATAAAAACCCAAGCACTACCACAAAAACATGAAAACCCAGGGAAAAAAAATCCTAAGAAAATACTGAAATAGGTTACCTTTATGTGAATGACTCTTCACGCTCGCCTAGACTGAGTCACTCTGGGAACTGCCTCGCGGTCCATCTGGCTGCCAACTCCTGGCTAAACCTGAACATCCTGTGACTGAAATGAATGCATCAAAGGCTAAGGCACCGCAAGGTAACAAGGTTTTCTTTGTCCAGCACTTCCAGATGCACCAGCATTCTCCATCTGCTAACTCTCACATCGTCTGGGTCTGTGTTTGGTATATTTCTGACTTTCAGCGACTGTAAAGAAAGGGTAGACTTGAAATTTGCCTCTCACCCTAATTTCATGGACCTCCTCAATCCATCTCTGGCCATGTATCAGTGACAGCATAGCTCTGGATGTAAAACTGTTTAAAATTTTTCATTGCTCTGGACATAAAATTTTCCTACCACCTATGTAAACAACTTTCAAATACTGGAGGATGCAGTTGCTGCAGATGAATGTAGGCATAGAAACCATTCTGACACGATCATACAGAAAGTGAGACTGCACTGCTGGATACTGCACTTCCACAGTCTTTCAACCCACTTACAGTTGTAGTGGAAGGGGGAAGGATAAAAAAAATATAAAAAAGTATTCCTTACAGTCCCAGCTTTCCTTCCCAAATCAGGAACACACTCCTATCTCTTAGGTGGCAATATAAACTTAAATAATCTTTCCTGCCCTCACTTAAACTATTTTAAAACCAGTAGTCAGGTACAAAACAAATGTCCCAGCTAATGCAATGTGTATTACTCAGTGATGATAAACACTATACACCCACCTAGACTTTTCACTTGATGTGGTTGGAAACTGCTATGTAAGGTGGAAAAAGTAAGGTGGGCTGCTTTATTTTTGGCATTTACTTTAGAGTTTAGGCTTACTGCAAGAGTACATTTACTCTGGCTCCATGTACTGCTTTCAGCCAACTGTGTAAAGATATTTAGTGGCTATTTTTTTGTCAGGAAGAAAGAGGTACCACCCCCCACCTCCCCTGTGTCTCCTACTCCACCACACTGCCAGGCTGCAAGAAGGGAGCGTGCTGGGAGGGGACCTTCTCCTCGTCTGACAGAGCAGAGCTCAGCAAGGTAAAGCTCTGTCTAGCCAACAAAGCTCTTTACCACGAATATCCTTATTAAACACAGCCTTATCAGAGACCAGTTTCTGCAGTCTGAAGCAGTCAGGAATTAACTCTGTCAATACAAAATTTCAAGCCAGGATTAGAGCCCAGACCCAAGGGGATGTGAGCTAGCGTTCAAGCCACAACAGTCACCTGACCATGCTCACGCCATGTCAGGGGGCTGCCCAAGGGGCCAGGGCTCAGACTGTGCACCCCCCACCCTGGTGCTACCCCAGTGCCCTGAAGGGCTCACTTCCCAGGCTGCTGCAGGAGGGGAAGGGGGATGCTGAAACTTGTCTGTCTAGCAGGATGGAAGGGAAAGGCTCTGCCAGTACTTCCAAAAGAGGACAGGCTGAGGGAAGACCCTAGTACAGCAGCATCACCTGTGTGAAGAGGGCATGAAAAGCCAGCCTGGAAGGGGCAGACAGCACTCCACAATGTAGCCCAGGACTGTTGGCACGGGAGGTTCACTAGCATCTCCCAAAAGGGTGCCACCACCCAGCAAGGTGCACGGCCAAGATACAAACTCATTCAGTATGCTCCTTTGTCAGCCCCTGGCTCTAATCCCCGCCTACAGGATCAGGCTGTGTCTCCAGCCTTATCCACAAGACGAAGCTGTGTATCCCCGACAGAGCCCTCAGGGCTGTGGCACCAGTGCTGCCTCTGCCTTCGCTCCAGGGCGAGCCTCCTTCCTCCGCTGGCACGGCACGGCACGGCACGACCCGGGCTGCAGAAGGTGTGAGCTGTGCCCCACAACTCCGTGAGTCAAGGCCTTAATGGTGACCTTGCTTCTCCTGCTACATATTGAAAGCTGGCAGTGCTATTGATGGGGACTCCGTGAAACATGTTTGTAATACCGAGCTAATAAGGCAGCAGTGAGGCTTCTGTGCCCTGTCATTAGCAATCCCAGTGAAAGAGCCTTCACGCTGCCCTTCCCTACAAAATACCTGTCCACCTCCCAGTAAGGCAGAAGAACATTTCAGTGCATGCCTAAACTACAGTAATTTTTAAACTCTTTCCCTGAGCTTATTTTACAGCAGCTACTAAACGGTTAAACTCATTACTGAGTCCAAATATGAACACAGGGGAAATATTTCCATCGCTTTTGGCACAAAGTAAGTGCAAAAGTTGCCTTTCTGCTTGACTAAAAGCCTGAAAAGCAAACAATGCACACAGCATAGATTGTTCAAGAAGGGAGTGCAAACAAGCCAAAAGCATATTAACTTTGAAGGTGTTGTGCAGGAGCAAAGCAGGCAGCACCTACTGTTCCCAGCCCAGCACCCCAGGCAGCGGGTGCAGAACCCAGCACCAACTGGGATCCTGACCATTAATCTCCTCATCAACACTGGGAAAGCCAAAGTTGCACTTCAGAAAACAAGCAGCTATTAAAAGAAATTAAAATTAAAAAAAAAAAATAGGTACAGTCCTAAGAGCTTTAACAAGACAAGGCCTTCACCCCCAAAGAGCAAAACAGCACACACTCCTTATTTTAAGACTTATTCATCCTTTTCTAAACAAAATGAAGAAGCTTTCAGCGAGCCAAAACCTTTGGGGAAATTTTTAGTCACCAGAGGCAGTAGCACATGCCTTGATTCCTACTCAAGTCTGCAGAAATCAGGTGCCTAACCCATCCAAGCTTCTGAAATCCCCTCAGTAACAGCTTAATGCCACAAAAGGGAGAAACAAACGAGTTTTGTCTATAGGCTGCTTCTCAAACAAAGAATACAAACTGCATGTGACATGCTGCTGCACAAGTCTGACTGCATGTGTCTATGTGCAAGTGGAAGGGCTAATGGAGAAGCATGCCAGCTTCAGAAGGGCATATTGCTGCCCGTCATTTTTAATACAAAAATTAAAAAATAAAATAAAATAAAGTAAAATAAAATAAAAATAAAGTAAAATAAAAAATAAAATAAAAATTAAAAAATAAAAAAAATTAAAAAAAAATTTTAAAAATAAAATAAAATAAAATAAAATAAAATAAAATAAAATAAAATAAAATAAAATAAAATAAAATCATCCCAGAGATTCTGTATGCCCTATTATGCAAGACCATTGATTTGAGCAACCTGCAATTTGGAAGTAGCATGCCCCACTGCCTGCCCATGGCCATGGACCCCATGGGCCACACAGCTCAACCATCAACAAGACTTCCAGCCTACTGTCCTAAGAGCTAACCCCAGTCAAGTCCAAATCTTCCTCCTTTTCTTTAAAGGCATTTACCTCCATGTCCCAGTGTATCTGTTTAGAGCAGCATGGCAACTCCATGGCTACAGCTGTGAAACAGACCTGCTGCCCAGGCCTGCCCCTGGACTGTCCCCCTGGACTTTCTGGAGATGATTAGGTGGTTGCATGAGTGTGTCATTTTCCATCCTTAGCAGCTCCTTTGTCTAGGAAACTGCCTGCCTGCACACAGCTTCACCACCAAGATGTGAGTGCAGGCTCATGTTGGGTGGCACTGCTCCAAACAGGGTTCCCAGAGTCCACTTGTCTCTTTTTATTCTTCTCCACTCCTCTCTGTGCTCTGCATCGTGCCTCAGTGAGCATGAGACCACCTTGGGAATTCACAGCCATGGCTTCAGATTAAATCAACCAAGCACTGCAAATTCAAGTATTTTTTTAAAAAGTTTTGGTTCATCTTTCAAAAGCAGAGAAAGAGCACAATTCAAAATTTAGATCTAGTCTTTCTACGTAGGATGCCTGGACTCAGGTGGGGAGCCAACTCAGGCACCTATGAATTCAAGTTCTCACCTGGACCTGCTAGCTTCCAAAAGATTCTTCTGCTTGTCGCTTCACAGCACAGCAATTGAACCATCATTCCCCCCACCCCACCCTTCATCTTCTGCAAATTTCCCTGGGTGATAAAGAGTGAAGTTTGTAAACAAGCTGGCATTTTGATGTGGATTTTTAGTTCAAAAATATTCAAAGTGTCACGCATTTGGCAGTACTGGAGAAATCATATGCAGAAGGTTCCATCCTCACACTGAACATCTGGGGAAAAACATCCAGCAAGGTGTTGGGCGTGCTAATGTGAAATCAGTTTGTAAGGGCCAGCACCTCCCTCAGTTGTTAGCATTTAAAAGAGGCCACGGCTTTCAGAGGGACCCAAGACAGACTCACAGAATTTCAATTAGCTCTTCTAAATCAAGGCTCTTCTAAAATCAAACCCAGTGCTTACACCTATAATCATACCTAGGTTTTGAAATACCTTTCTCCTTTTGTATGTGTGCAAGTCTTTATTGGGGAAAATCTTTTATGTGGATGGTTAACTATAATACTTAAGTATTTCTTGAAGTAAACACAACTTAAACTCATTTAGATTTAAGCAGGTGCTTGCCTGCTTGCTTTTCTGAAGGCAGATGAACTTAATTACATGTGTACCTATTCTTCCAAACAAGGGCCCTTCGGACATCTAGCATTACTTTTTGCAGGGTTGTTTTTTTTTTTTATCAAGATGTTCACACCACACTACAGAGTTTATAAACTCAGTAATATTTATATCCTTATAATATTCTCAAACAGGGATATGTAAGTACAGAATATACTTACTTGAAATACATTAATTTTCATCTGAAGAAAACCATTTACACATACCCAGTTTCACTACAGATTGAGGCAGCATATGATTAGCAAGAATTGTTGGATATGCTGTTTTACTGGGTAATACACTGATCTTCTAAAACCTTGAATTGTAATGTTTAATAATCGGTCCCTAAACAGGGGTCTGAACTTGGCTTCTCTGCATGTTTTGTCTTAGTGTATTTGACTTGTTAATTATCTGCCCAAAAGCAGCACTCAAAGGAAAGTAAAATGTAAAGATCCATGTTAAGATAGGCATATTTGGATTCATCTCATTGGAAATCAGTAATGGTAACTTTCACATTCTAAGTAATGCTTAAATGAAAGACAGGCACTAAGTACTTTCCACTGAAATGTGTAGAAGTCCTTGACAGTATGTTGTATAAGATTAAAAAAAAAAAAAGGCACAAGCACAGGAGACACTGAATGACCACTCTCATACATATCTGTGTCTAACTTCTCAGGAACTTGTACCCTGAACTCGTACAAGCACGCCACTTGTCCAGAGGACTGTTGGGAGAGCCCAGGACAGGTCAAGGCAGGGACAGTGACTAAGGTCAGCTCACTGGCTGTAACACACTCCATTAAAATTGCAGCTGCACCAGAGTGGAGGTTTTATGCAGAAAAGGAAGCGGCTCTGCCCTTTTGCACATCTGCGATGCAATGCACTATTAAGCAAAATTAACTGATTATGTAGCAAACATGGCAAAATGAAGCCTTGACTCCTTTGACAGCACTATCTCCTTTTTAATGAGGCACAGAACAATCTGTTACCAGGGTTAGTGCTGCAGACAGTGTTTATGGTAATGGGTCCCAGATCATCTATTTTTTTTTTATAGTTCAGTAGGTACTGCAGATGCCAGAGGTACCATACATTAACTGCTGAGCCTAGAGGGGCACAATGTTTGGCTATGTCACTGGATATTAACAAACTTGTACAAAAGGCCTCCAACAGTTTAATATTTTTAATGGCATCTATTCTACTCATCCCAATCTGTTCCTCCAGCTTGCCTCACTAACACTCTGTCCAGTGCATTCACACCTGTATGGCTCATCCTCATCCATTACCTGGAACTTTCCTTACGTCAAGTATATCGTGCTGGCCATGCCTAACTTATAAGGCTTTTGTAAGCCAAGGAGCAGCTGAAGAACATTGCTAGGAAACCCTACAGGCAACTGCAGAATCAGCTGAACCGAGCATAAAATAGGTCACTTCTGCATTATCAAATGCATTTAGTGCAATTACAATCATGAGAGAAATGAAAAAAATACAATAAAGAACAGAGAAGGAGGGCAGGCCATCAACAGCAAGTGTGAAGTCCTGTTTCTTCACAAGAGAATGCCATCATCAGGTCACTCTCTCTGGTAAAAGAACAGACTTTAAATTGGACACGGTTTTTATCACATAATTAAAGGCTGTAAGGGGGCATATTTAGGTTTTTCAGTACTGTGATAAACATCAGAAGCAAGAGCATGGAATAAAGCATTAAAAATCTGTAACAGCAGTTTCTGGAAAGGAACTAGATAGGAGCTGCTACCTGTGAAAGAAACCCACTGCCTTTCCACAAAGCCTCCTCACCACTTGTGACTTCTCAGAGGAGCATATTGCAAAGGGGAAGAATGCACTTTGCAGGGCTTTTAGCCCATGAGATAGAGTAAAAAAGTAGTTTTCAATTCCCAGTTCTTGAGGGCCATGCATCTCTGAAAGACTGTCTCCGGAATTTTCTCCCCAGTGACCATCAACACCAGCTCTTCTGCCTGGATATCCTCCTTAAAATTCACATCCTGCTTAAAGTTTGCACCCAACTAACTCTAATGAACAGGTCTCACTAAAGTGAGGCTGTTCCCCTAAGGAGCCAGGAAGTTTTAACGTAGCCTGACACGTGAATGTCCTGCATTAACAATGGAGCAGGTCACAAAGACACAAAGGCCACAAAGATGACAAGTGCTTTAGTGAGGATCCCTTCCTGCACAAAGCAGTCCACAGGCTGCAGACAGAATCACCTGCAATCTACTACAGCCTTGAGCGCTTTCATTATTTGAAATCACAAATGTAATTTAACACCTTTAAAAGTAGTAAGGGCTCATCCTGGAAGCTGGGATTCAAACCACTTTGAGTGACATGGTGTGCCAGGATGAGTACAACTCTTGCTGTGTGCTATGCAGACTGACAGGAAAGCATCACAAGGTACGGGGTATTCCTTGTCACCCAAATTTTTTCATGTCAATTATCAAATTATTTCATGGCAGTCAAAACCACTCTCCTCTCTGTTCTTAGGATACAGACAGGCCGTAAGCACGGTACTTGTCAAGTGAAGAACCGAAAACAAGACACCCGTTTTGTTTGCTGCATGGTTTCTTGTGCAAGGCGAATGCTTTCATCACCTAAACAAGTACTTTTAATAAAAAAAAAAACTAAAGTGAAAATAAAACTATTCTGATTGCTTGGTTGTTCTCTATAACTTCACTTGAGAAATACAGATTGAAAGATTACATACAAGACAGCACTGATACAGAGGGATTGTGACACCACACCAAACCATAACGAGACTAAATCCTCCATCTCCTCCTAATCCCTCTGAGAATGCAGGATATTTACTTCTATTATCACCATTGCTCCACTTCCCAGCCCTGACTGCTGGTTACTGTAGTACAGTATGTACTCTTCAGAGTTGCTGAGTCAAAGAAAAAACAGCCCAAGTAATTAGAAAACAAACAAACAAAAATAGACTTTTCCTTCTGTCCCTCCCTTCCTCCTTAAATAAAGCAACATCACAGACTGTGAATCACATTGTGGCCATCATATGACCATATCAAAAGCCTTGTATTTGTTATTCCTTTTGCTGTGCACGCAGACAAGATAAAAATGTTTTACAGAGAGCTAGTCATCATAAAGTACCCACTGAGGTAATAATTTATCTTTGCATGCAAGGGATCTCAAGACGCAGATTGCTGTTTACAGATTTTTTGGAGGAGGGAATATTAACTAGGGACAAGTCATGTCATATGTTTGATCCTAATATTTGTTGGCTTTGGAGCAGCATGGTTGTGTGGGACTTGTTCAATTTTAAAACAGATCTGCTGATACTGAAAGTAAATGTCTTTTCACAAGAAAATCAACAAATACAATGTATTATGTATACATTATATAATATACTCTCTCTCTTTGTGCCTCAGTTTGGACCTAACACATAAACTGGACCCCTTAAAGCTTCACATGCACTGAAACTTAAAATTGACAATGTGTAAGCATGCCAAGCAGTACATGAACAACAGTCACCATTTAAATAACACCAGAAAAACTGGAATCAATTTACAGTAAGTTTTCAAAACAAGCATTTAACACAGCCCTGAAGTCTCTAAGTGACACAAGAATGCCTACTTCCAGGCAGAGCTACGTTGTGGCTGTGCTGAAAGGCATGGGCAGAACGGAAAATGCACTCACTTCAGCCAACCACTGCCACTGTATTTCTCTCTAAAGAAAGCAAATGACTGAATTATCAACTGCAAATTACTTCTGGGTCACAGAAGAAGGTGGAAGGGTTGAAACCTTGAACTACAGCTGCTGATGCCTAGTGTCTTTATCTCCCTGCTCCCTATGGCGTGTAGTTGCTGGTTATCTCAAAGGATGAACGACCTGCCTGCAATGAATTATGCCTGCTTATCTTCCAGACAGGCTATACACCAAGTCATTAAGTCATCTAGGAGTATAACCCCAAGGGAATTACCAAATGAATGTGAAATCCTGTTCTGCTCTTAGCCTTTGTAACAGACTTCTCCCTGCTTCTGGTGCAGGCGCCACAGGGAGCAAGAACGGGACTCGAACATCTCTCACCTGTTGGTGTGGCTACTTGTTTTGTAATATTAATGTTTTCTGCTTCAAAGGCTGCAAAGTAAGGTGATGTCAGAATAGTAACAACAGTCATTTCCTCCAGAGGGAGGGAAAACACAGCCCCACTCTGACCACCAATATTTCCAAACCTCCAATGTACCAGCTGAGAAAAGCGGCCAACATGAGACTAGCAGAGAGCTTACGGCTATCATATTTGTGTTGGGATATAATGGATTTTGTCCAGATGAAAGGGTGCACTTCTCCTGAAGAGCAGCACATTTTTTTAATTAAAAGAAATTGATTTAGTGACAGGATTTACAATTCGTTATCTGACAAGCCCACTGACCTTCACACACATATACAAACAACTGAGGCTTGATGCATTCAGAGAAACGAATTCTCACTTGAAACCACAAAACACTGAGATCACTGATTCCTACAGAACCCAAGGAACCCTCTCTAAAGCAGAGTGTAAAGATTGATGTGCACAGCAAACCTTTCCAGATAACACTTCATGAAGTCAGGGGGATAAATAACATCTTTAAATAGAGAGAGAAAAAGCATGTCTGACAAAGGCTCACCCATGCTTTATTACAGCCTGGCAAAGCTTTAGCTCACCGTTTGCCTGGGATGCTGCATTTACTGTCCCTATTACCACTGCTCCTTGTACTGAGTAAGTTGTGCAGTAGTTAAATATCTCCTTTCAAGTATTCTCAGTGCCCACACAAAAGAAAGAGGCTCAGCAGCACCCTTAATGAGAAGAGACACACTAGCACCTCCAGACAGCACTAAACAGTTTGGCACCCAGCCTCTAAAGCTGTTTTCAAGGGGCTGTTGCTCAGGTTTGTTTCCAGTTTCCCATTATCTGCAGCCAGGCTAATGAACACCCTAGGAGGTGTTTCCTTGAAAGTGGTGGTACGACAGCCTCTGTGTTCCACCCTGGCTGAACAGCACCCCAACCTGAGTTTTACTGGGAAGAAAAATAAGCAGGATCCTCTGTGAAAGAATGAGCCTGTCAGAATGGAAATCTGCACCTTCACAAAAGGGCAATGACAATCTCTAACCTTCTGCCTGGTGAGGCCC